>NC_133326.1:176574868-176874868 GCF_042186555.1 Aquarana catesbeiana
TCGGAGCGGGACTGAGCTCTGTGATCAGGCGTCCATGTCACAGAGCGCCGCGCATGCGCCTTACTCTAGTGACCTTTTTAATCATTTTCAAAATCTCTTTCCAAAAAAATTGTATCTTGGTGCACTGCCACCATATGTGGGCATGTGTACCCTCCAATCCACATTCCCTCCAGCATTGCGATGATATCTCTGGATTAATCTTGTGAAGTTTTGTTGGGACATAATACCATTTTGTTAATAATTTATAGTTCATTTCTTTTATTCTCATATCTATTGACATTGAGTGTACATAATCTATGATTTTATGTTTCATTTGCTCTGGTATAGTTTGATCTAATTCCAACTCCCAACTCTCTAAGAAGGATATTGGCTCTGAACCTGTAGAAGAGATCAACATCTTATATATAATAGATATTCCATGGCCTCTTATCCCCCCTTGGTCCAACAAACTTTCCCATGGGGTAAGCTCTTTACTGGAGCGAAGGGGCTTTGGGAGAGTGTCTACAAAGCGTTGGAGTTGCCTATATCTCCACTTACCCCATGGTAATTCCCCATATCTCTTGCATAGTTCAACTATTGTACACAGGGCATTTCTCTCCATGACATCTTTTAATCTTAATCTATCCGAGAGTGTCCACCTCAGATATAGCTTGTTCTCCTTCCCTGGGGGGAAATAGTTCGTACCTGACAAGGGCATTAATGGGCTGTTATATTATCATAGCCTAGTTTTAAATAGGCTATCCCAAGCTCTTAAAGTTTCCTTTGTCATTTGAGCTACATCACCAGAGATGTCCCTATACTTCCCAGGTACCCACATTATTTGACTTAAATATCTTCCACACAAGTTTTCTTCCAGTGATACCCATTTTTTCTGAGAGGCACCTTGAACCCAATTGATCACTCTCTGTAACACTGCTGCCTCATGGTACCTCTCAAAATCTGGGAGGTATAAGCTCCCTTTTGACCGTGGCCTTGTCAGAGATCCATAAGAGATACATGCTCTCCTGTCCTTCCATATAAATCTTCCGACCAACCTCCCGAGGGTCTTGGAATAGGCCCTTGTGATGTTTATCAGAAGAGTTTGAAATATATACAAAGCTCTTGGCAATGTCACCATCTTAATCATGCTTATCCTACCAAACCATGACAATTTATTTACCGGGTATCCCCTCAGATCTTGCTTGATTTTATTTAATAAAGGTAGGTAATAGTCCTGGTATAAATCGTTTTCCAGAATAGACAAAAAGATACCCAGATACTTTAGGCCTCTAAGTTTCCAAGCATAACGGATACTGAGATTTAAGGTGTCTGCTATCTGCTATAGGAGTGGAGACATTTAGTATCTCCATCTTTTCTTTATTGATCTTCAAGTTCAAAATTTCTCCTTATCTTTCAAACTCTGACATTATAATTGGGAGTGATTGTCCTGGGTTGGCTGGCAAAAAAATAAAAAAAACAATAGTGATTAAATACCACCAAAAGAAAGCTCTATTTATGTGAAAAAAAAATGATAAAAATGTCATATGGGTGCAGTGTAGCATGATCACGCAATTGTCATACAAAGTGTGACAGTGCTGAAAGTACTGACCAATAATATCACTCAAGATTGCTCTGTGTTTGTCTTCACAGTTTGTTTGACAGAATTAAAATCACACCATGATAAAATAGCAAATTACTAAAATCACACATCACTGGATAGGAAGGGTGATGTCTCGGTCATCGCTGCAGCTGCAGTGATGACCCGGGGTATCAGTGCTTCCAGTTGGCGATTCTGAAGCCGGTAAATGTAATCCAAACAACTGGAAGAAGAAACACAGGGGCACCTTCGGACAGCAGCTTTGGGGGAA
Organism: Aquarana catesbeiana; assembly: GCF_042186555.1. Lineage (NCBI taxonomy): Eukaryota > Metazoa > Chordata > Amphibia > Anura > Ranidae > Aquarana > Aquarana catesbeiana. The sequence goes on from NC_133326.1 coordinate 176,576,716, forward strand.
GGGGAGTGTTAGATGTACTATAAGATTTAGATACACTAACAAGCTGAAGCCAAACTTCAGCTCAGGCTTTATAAGCAGTTACAGCAACAGGTTTTTACCTTTTGGGATAAAGGTTTTACATAAATTAATAATAGCTATTCACTCTAAGCACCCCTGTCAGTGGTAAATGGTTTGTCTCATCCCCGTAAACTGATATATCCGGAAGAGAGCTTGTTCTTTTAAAAAACAACAAACTTACTGGCCAGATTACCAGATGAAAACAGAAGAAGGAAAGCCTGAAAAATAAAAATGAATGCAGCCACATTTAAGAACAGGTAAGCTGCAATATAATAAATGCTTTCTTTTGGGTTTAATATGGCTATAAATGAACAGGTTCTACACTAGTAGCCACTGAATGTTAAATTATACTTAGTACTGTCCCACTGTACTACAGAGTATATTTCCTATCTAGTTTTAGCCTATCCTAGTTTTATTTAGTCATGTGTATTGATTAAATAGGTAATGGATGCTTTAGCCATCCATACTGATAGAGATCCCTCTCAGAAGCTGCGGAAGAGAAAGTTCACCTTGAAATCAGTTTTGACCCAGGTTAGGGTGGAGGAGAGCAATGTTTCCTTCTGGCATTTCTGTCAGGATTGAGAGTGATGGCTAGAATCAATTGTATACAAGGCTACAGACAAGCAACCCCTTTCAAAGCCAGGTGTACTGCCTCACTCCCTTTCTGAGAGTGATGGATTGCTGGACTGATTACAAACATGTTCTTATTAAGGCCGATATGCACTACTGCTCTTATGAGTGCAATTCCTATTGTGTGCGTATTGTGCTTTTATTTAACCTCCCTGGCGGTATTCCCGAGTCTGGCTCCATGTGGAATTTCAGAAGCAAAAGCGGTAACCCCGAGCCAGACTCAGGATAGCATCGCAGGATCCAGGAAGAGCTTACTTACCTTGTCCCCTGCATTCTGTGATGTCTCCCCGCAGTGTGAGTGGCTCGTCTTCTGCTTGATTCATCGTGGAGCCGGTCTCTGTTCCCTGCGAGCGTTGCGACGCACGGGAACGGAGAATGGTGCCAAATTCAAAAAGTGAAACAAAACACAATACATACAGTATACTGTAATTTTTTTTTTTTTTTTTTTCTTTTTTTACTCCCCTTCCCTCCCCTTCCCCCCGCCATCACACCCCCCCCAACCCCCCAACCCCCTTAAACCTCATTCTCCCTCCCCATTCACCCCGTGCTTCTCCCACATCACCCAATCCTTCCATATTTTCTCAAATTTTTTGTGATTACTTCTTTTCTTATATATAAGTTTCTCTCTACTAACTTCCTCCTTCACTTCTTTCACCCATTCTTCGAACGTCGGGGGTTCTTTTCTCTGCCAATTCTTGGCTATAAGCTTTTTCCCTTGAAACAGGCACCTAACTATTGCAGTTTGTGTATCTCTCGCGGGCTGTTGCTCCTCTATTAGACCTAGTAGGCAGATCTTGGCATCCATACTTAGTGATGTCTTAAAAATACAATTTATCCTGTCCACAATACTTTTCCAGTATCTGTACAGTTTTGGGCAGCGCCAGAACATGTGTAATAGATCTCCCCTCTCTCCTCCGCACCTCTGGCACCCCGAGTCTACCCTCCTCCCCATCCTAAACAGCTTTAGTGGTGTAAAATACGCCCCATATATCAAATATAAATGCAACACTACCTGTGATGGAGAGAGGGAAACCCTGGGTCCTGATGACAATACATACTCCCATTGACTGTCCGATATTTTCCCAATCTCATCCTCCCATTTCTTCCTATTTTTGTCCTCCGCTCTATCCCCCTGTATCGAGATTCTTAAACTGCTGTACATATCAGATATCAGACCTTTCGTGGAATCTGAGTCGACCAATTTTCTCACAGAGATCATGTCGCTCCATAGTGGCTCCTTACCGTTAAATTGTGCGTCTAAAGCGTGCCTAACCTGCAAGTATCTGTAAAATGAACGGTTAGGGATCGCGAATTCAATCGCCAATTCCTGGAATGTTTTTAATTTCCCGGCTTTATAAAGCTGTGAGAGATAATGGATGCCCTGCCGATCCCACTCTTCAATCTTCCCCATTATTTTCACTTCATTAAGCTTGCTATTATCCCACAATGGGGAGAACTCAGAGAAATCTACATAGCCCATTATTTTTTTGACCTTGGACCAGCTCTTGACCATCAACTGGGTAGTGGGACATCTGGTGATAAAGGAGTCCGCCTCCAACGCTTCTACTATGGTGTCGTGGTTAGTATCACCTAGGAGTACTTTATTCCCTGTTACCTCTTTCCCGGGCCTATTACACCCTCCCATATGCTGGACCTGTGATGCCAGAAAGTAACATCCCGGATCCGGGACTCCCAGTCCTCCCTTTTCTTTCGTTCGCCAGAGCGTCTGCAGGCCGATCCTTGCTGCGCCACCTTTCCAAATCAGCTCTCTAAATAAGCTGTCCATTTTATTGAACCATCGTTTAGCAATCCAAACAGGTGAATTATGCAGAATATATAAAATTTGCGGCATCCAGACCATTTTTATCAGGTTGCAGCGCCCGGCGACCGACTGGGGCAACCGTCCCCACACCCTACATTTCTGTTTGAGTTTTTTCATTAATGGGACTAGATTTTCTGCAATATATTGTTCCGGCTCCCTTGAGATATTAATCCCCAGGTATTTCATCTGATTGACTACCTTAATTTGTGTGGTTTGATCCGGAAGGGGCTCCATCAGGGGGTCTATAGGTAATATTGCTGACTTTTCCCAATTAATTTTTAACCCAGAGAATTGGCCAAAGTCTTCGACCATCCCCATAGCCGTCCTTAATGACTCCTGCGTATCCCCTAGGAATAACAGAATGTCATCTGCGTACATTGCTATTTTCTCCTCTCCCCTCCTTCTTTTAAACCCCTGAACCCCCTGAGACGCCCTTATAGCCACAGCCAGCGGCTCTATTGCCAGGGCAAACAGGAGGGGCGACAAAGGGCACCCCTGCCTGGTGCCCCTTCTTAATTGGAACCAATCTGAGCATTCTCCATTGACTCTGACCTTTGCCCTTGGTCTGTCATATAAGAGGCTTAGCCAATGAACAAAGCCAGGGCCAAACTGGAATTCCGCCAACACCTTCCAGATGTAATGCCACTCCAGGCAGTCAAATGCCTTGGTGGCATCTAACGAAAGGAGTGCCCTCTTACCGCTATTCACCGTGGGGATCTGCATATTTAAATATACTCGTCTTATGTTCGTACTTGTAGCTCTGTCCGGGATAAACCCGGTTTGATCTATATGAATTACTCTGGAAATTATTTTCTTTAGCCTTGTTGCCAGGGCCTTTGCCAGAATCTTCACGTCCGAACATAACAGTGATATCGGTCTATATGATGCCATCTCTAACGGGCTTTTCCCCTCCTTCAGCAATACTATTATAATGGCTTCTGTCATTGAGACTGGCAAATTACCATCCTTCCCAGTGCCGTTTAGTACTTCCAAAAGCATGGGGAGCAAAAGCTCCCCATACTTTTTGAAAATTTCTACGGGTAAACCATCAGGACCCGGGGCCTTCTGGTTCGCCATGTCTGCCACAGCCCTTTGTAATTCCCCAAGTGTCAGAGGGGCATCTAACATTTCCCTATCTTCTCTCGTGAGCGGGGTTAACTTAATCTTATCAAAGAAAGCTGTCATTTCTCCCTCCACATCTTCCTGAGCCGAGCTATATAAATTTTTAAAGTACTCCCTAAACTCTTCTAATATTTCTGGGTTAGTATTTTTTATTATTCCCTCTCTTCCTTCTATCGCTAGTATGGAATTCGGAGGGCTATTGGCCTTTATGATCAGGGCCAGGGTCCTCCCGACACACTCTCCCTCACAGGCAAACGTTCGTTTCTGAAATAACCTTTTCCTCTCTGTCTTTTCCAGGACTATTCTACTGTACTCATTTTGTCTCTCTACCCACGTCTTATGTCTGGTTGGAGTTGGGTCCTCAACGTACCGTTCTTCCGCTCTTATAGCACTCTCTTTGACTTTTAGTTCTTCTATCTGTGATTTTTTCTTAATGTGGGATATTTTTTGAATTAGGATCCCCCGGAGGAAAGCTTTCAGGGCGTCCCAAACTATCCCTAATGGAGCTGTACCTATATTCAAATCTACAAATTCCACCAGCTTCTCCACCACAGTGCCCGCGTCCTCAATAATCTCGAGCCAAAAGGGATTTACTTTCCAGTCACCCCTATTAATGCCTCTCTCACCCTTTAAATCAACTATCACTGGTGAGTGGTCCGAAATCCCCCTTGGCTCGTAGACTATTTCTCCCACCATACCCAGCGATTCCTCATTACCCAAGACCAGGTCTATCCTGGACAGGGTGGTATGTGTCCTGGAATGGCAGGAATATTGCCTCACCCCAGGGTGCCTCTCTCTCCAGATGTCCACCAATCCTACTTCCTCACAATACTGTAGAAGCGGACTCTTAGGTTTACCCCTACCCAGACTTTTTAAAGGGAACCTGTCTACCTCGTTATTCATGGTCATGTTGAAGTCCCCAACCGCCACTACCGGAACCCCTGGGAGGTTCACCATGAATTCAGTTAGGTCATCCAAAACCTCCCTCCCAAAAGGGGGAGGAATATAGATGTTAGCTAATACACATTTCCTGTTCTCAATTGTGCAATAGAGAAAAATATACCGGCCTTCTGTGTCCACCTTACTATGGCTGCAGGAGAAAGCTATCCCTGATTTTATCAAAACACTCACACCCCTTGAGTACGAAGTGTGAGTGGAATGAAATTGCATCTGAAATTTTTTATGATCAATTATCTTAATTGATTCCTTATCCAGATGCGTCTCCTGCAGACATAGTATCTGAACCTTCCCCTTATCTACCATAGAGAGGATCGTCTGCCTTTTCAGATTATCTTTAACCCCCCGAACGTTCCAGGAACATATAGTAAACTTTTTTTTAAATTTCCAAGTGCTATCTAAATCACCACTACCATACATCTGTGGGTCCTATCTCTTTGTGTCTCTTAGCAAAGTTAAACCACCTCTTGATGTGACTTCTATAATATTTATAAAATGAATTTCCCCTTACTCCAAAGTCAACCCCCCCCCTCCCACACACACTCATACACATATTCCTCCCCCTCCTCCCCCCACCCCACCTCCCCCCTCCCCCTACCCCCCCACTATTTTTACCCCTATTGCCCAATTTTGGGCCTACCCCTGAGGCTTCTATAGTGACCGGACACATTTTTTCAAGGTGAGAAAAACAAACTTACCCCCCCCGGACCCAGTAAGAGGGGAACTATCCCCATTGTTTCCATTGTGCTTATAAACCAACAAATTTTACATGTTCCCCCCTCCCTCCCCACTCCCCTTAAAGGGAAAAAAAAAAGGAAAAAAAGGGAAAAAGGAAAAGGAAGTCCACAAACAAACAGGAAAAAAAAAAAAAAAAAAAGTTCTCTCTTGATTTCCCGGTCTCCTGCCTTTTCTATATTTCATCTTCTCGCTGTATTCTTCCTTTGTTTTTTTCTAACCAGGTTGTGACTTCGATGGGAGTATTAAAAAATTGAGTTTCCCCCAGTGCCGCAATGCGCAAGCGCGCTGGATATAATAAAGCATAGTTAATTTTTAACTGCTGCAGCTTGTGCTTGCATTCCACAAATTTGGCTCTCTGCCTTTGAAGCTCAGGAGAGAAGTCCGGATATATTGAGACCCTTGCACCTCTATATTGAATGTTCTTCATCTCCCTTGCCTTCCGAAGGATGGTGGTTTTATCCCTGAAGCATAATAGCTTAAAAATCAGTGGTCCTGGGTGACCCCCTGGAGCCCATGACCTAGAGGCCACTCTATGCGCACGCTCAATGGAAAAGAATTCTGAGAGTGACTCCCTCCCAAATCTCTCCTTTAACCAATCTTCCATAAATTTTACAGGATTATTGCCTTCACAGCCTTCTGGGAGGCCCAACACCCTCAAATTTTCTCTACGTAGTCTGTTTTCCATACTGTCCATTTTTTGCATGCATTCATTAAGTTGTTTTTTCATAAGTGAGACTTCCTGTCTTAAAGGGGAGACATCATCCTCCATTTGACTGATCCTGTCTTCCAAAGCAGCTGTCCGAGTGCACACTACTTGCACATCACTTTTTACTGACAATAAATCACTTTTGAAACTTTCCATTTGTGCTGATAGGGCAGAAATAGATACCTTACAACTATTTACAGCTAGAAAGATGTCTCTCAGTGATGGTTCCTTCTCAGCCATTGATGCCACACCACCATCCCCCACCTCCGTGGCCAAACCAGAACCCCCCTCCACCATACCGTTCACCCCCAACTCCAATGGGGCGTTTGCTACTGCACCCCCCGTAGGGGCAAGACTTCTCCTTCCCAGCTGGCTGGTTTGATGCTGAGCCCCCCCTATATGGTTGCTCTTTTTAGGTGTCATGCTTGCATGCTGGTTTGGTGTGTGAGCAAATCGCTCCAGTTTGGCAGCTACTTGACTTCCCTTTTCTTTGGGGTTTCGCTGTGCTAGGGCCCCTGCACCCTCCTGTGCTGATGTCTCCTCCAGCCCCTTTTTTCTGGTCATAGCGAGTCCGTTATGCACTATGTACACCCACAAATATATATGTCCCTCAGCAAGGACCACTGCAACCTCTCTCCTCCGATGGCTGTACAATTCCAAGTGTCCTGCGCCCACACAGGGGCTCCCGCTACCACCCAGACCGTCTCACAAGGTCGCACCAGTCCTCCCCCACATCTCAACACTTGCCGCTGCGAGTCACTCACCCCTCCGGTCCACGTCTTGTCACAGTATGAGTCGGGTCAGCTCCGCACACGGCTACCCCCGCAACTTCCGCTTGATCTCTAGTGGACGCGCTCCCCTCTCTCTCACACAGGCGGCGCGTCACTGACAGTCCTCCCGGGGGAGCTCCGAGTGCAAGATTCCTCTGGCAGCTGGTGGTCCTGTGCTTCTCCTTCCCTCCTTGCGCGGCATCCGTCTCTCAAAGAGACTGGCAGGCTAGCAGGCTAGCAGGCACCACAAGAACAGGTTAGCAGCTTCTCCCTCTCTGCTTTACTGCGAGGCATACAGCATAGGAGCGGGGATAGAGTAGGACTGGGTCCGGCTGTGTCTCTCTCCCTCACCTCAACATCCGGTCACGCCCCGTATACTGTAATCTTACAGATTACATTACTGTATGAAATTATTTCACATCCCTTTTGTCCCTAGTGGTTTCTCCAGTGGCCTGCATGCAGTTTTATATTATAAAAACTGTTCTTTCTGCCTGGAAACTGGAGATTGTCTATAACAACCAAAACCGTCCCTTTACATCAAAAGTGGTTTTAGACCAGCTAGAAAACAGCAATAATAAATTAGAATAACTCACAGAATTGAGTGATAGTGATTTGTGGGGAGATCCGTCATCAAACCCTGAAAAGTAATGACAGTGACAATTCTGCAACTGAGCAAATTTCAGTGTTTTTGATTTGATTACATTATTGAATCATTTTTATTATTATTATATTATTATTTGGTATAATTATTTATAGTTATTTATTATATTATAATTTATGATTTCGTGTTTCAAACTTTATCATACCTGAGATGTCTACTAGACTCTGGTTTGGACAGATTTAAGTGAGTTATTCCTAAGAATTACAGGCCTACAATATAAAATGCCAAATTTCCATGCAAAATAATGGTACCGCGTTCAGCATCAAAAATATGAAATAATCATACCGCCAGGGAGGTTAATAAATTGTTTTTACTTACTACACTCTTAGAGCCCTCCTGCACTGCTGTTTTTCCATTGCCTTTCAGATATTTTAAATTAGGCCTATATGCTCACAAAGATTTTTCCTTTCTTCCTGTTGTGACACTTGGAAAGGAAGTAAGGCACAACCTCCATCGTGGGGACACAAACAGCAATTAAAATTTTGACAAAGGTTGAAACATTCCTTGCTTTTTTAGATACTGAACCATTTAGACAGACAACGATTCCACATTTTCAGCTACTGTCAGGAGCTTTCTTCTGCCTCCTGCCTCCACACGTTCCTATGGGCCCATCACTATTATGGGCATCCTCACTGGTCAATAGGAATGTGGAGAAGGTAGAAAGGGGTAGGCGAGCTTTGACTTTCCTATATCAGAAACACTAGGGATTCAGCTATAAAAGCAGGTTATTAGAAGCTTCATGTATGTAGCGGTTACCTCTAGCTTACGCTATATATAACTACAGAAGTCTTTCTTTTTAAGACAGATCTTATTAATAACAATTTTTTTAATATGCTTCTGTTTCCTGTGATTAGAATGTACCTGTAGCTAAAATGTGGAAGGTTAAGCAAAAACAAAGCAATATATAGAATAGAAAAGCTGCATTATACATATATGGGTCAGACATCATTGGTCTTTTAAAAATGTAAAACATATTAAAACAATGCTTATGTTCTTAAAAAAAAAAAAAGACTTCAGAAAGATTTGTTAGAAATGCCAGACCTTAGGGCTAAATATTGCACCAAGATGTAGTTATTGCCATGTGGCCTGGTGTTCCCAACATTGCCATTAGTGAAAGAACAATGCTGTTTTCAAACACACAATGTCAATGCCAACCACCATCCCAAATCAAGCAATGAAGATGTTGGCATAGTTAATTATAGTCTGTGCAACTTTCTCAAGTACAAATCCTTTTAACAAACGCTTAAACAATGTGCCATTATAACCTAATAGAACAAAAGGCACAATGTTTTCACTGTCAAAGGGATTCCTTTTATAGAGATTTTCTCATTTAAGATACTTAAAGGAAACATGCTACATATTCTGTCCAAAAGACTTTGTTTCTTTTCTTCAGTAGCTAAGCAGGTCTATTAAACTTTTCTTCACCTAATGTAAGCCATATGACTCAAAAAAATAAAATAAATGCTGGTATCTTCTTGTTAAAGTTGAACCTGTTAGCTTTTTAACATCTGAACGGTAAAAGTCCTGGAAAAAAGGACTGAAGCCCTATGTTGCCTGCTGCTGCATTACTAGCCAAAAAATAATAATCTTCTGGGTGCCCATATAAGAGTTTAAGCTAGTTGCCTGAAGCTAACTCTGTTAGCAGCACTAACCAAGTCACTAATACTGATGGAGTAGCTGATATCCTTTTTAAACATTCACATTTTTTCTCTGATGTGTCTATGAAGATCTGACTACTTATTGCCCTAGATTTTCTGGAAATTTCTGAATTAGTGACCTTCACTGTGTACATTGGGGGCTATACCAGGACTCCACTAAATGGGACTGGCATATAATGTTTGCTTTAGGCATTGAATTCTGTTTTAGCCTCTCACCATGACACAAAGTGCAACATGTGTGGATAGCCACTGAATGCTATATAGTCCCTGGGCTATGATCAATTTCTATGGTTCCCAAATCATGAACCTCTATCAGGCCCAGCATCATAGATAAGGTAAGACAGGGTTTCCTTGTATGTTAGTACCAGTTACTGGCTTTTAACACAATCCATAGTTTGCTGCAGTGTGCTATTTTACAGGCAGACTATTTGGAAGTTATTCACTTTATTGTGGTACCCCTTGTCATTTTGTCTCTAACATTTTTCTATGTAAATTTAGTCTCAAGAAGATGAGGTAGCTGTTTTCCTCCTGGGTGACACACTCCTGTCCATCTTTTCCACCAAAAACACACACTGAACTGTACGTTGCTACAATCCTGCTGCCATCGGCTACAGAGACACAACCACAGGAATATGGTTTGTTACTGAGCTATGCTGGCTCCTGTGTCCACATATGCAATACTCCATCCCCTACAATATCCTTTCCATGAGTATCCCACTGAGGATCCCCTTAACTTAGCAATAGTGAATCACAGGCACGAGGGAGATGGGACAAAGGGGTCAAAAAACAGGGTGATAGTTGTTCCCTTGTGCTGAAGCAATAGCCTATTATGATATTGATCCTCTCTGATTCTAGCTCCCTTTCAAGCATGCACCATGTGGTTTGTCTGAGAATAGCAGATTTTTCTGCCACTATGTCTGAATTCTTCGGAAAACATTCAGGCCAAAAACACAACACATCTTGTATTCCCCCTAGCCCCTGTTCAGGAATCAGAAGCTCCTGTAAATATATGTAAATATATTATAGGGAAGGTATTGAGGCCCCTATTTTTCTAGCACAGGCAACAAAGGATTTTTCTTCCCCTGCATTTTATGAGGTACAAACTATAACTTCACATCAAATGCACTCTTCTGTGGACACATTTACTGAGGTGGTGTGCACTGGTCTTTCTCTAACAGCACCTGACTGTCCAGAGCCAAAACACACCCCAATGGGCACAAAGAGACTGGCTAAGTAAAAAAAGACTTTTCACATACACGCACAGATTGATTGTGCACTTTAACCGCTTCCAGACCAGCCACCACAGTTATACTGCAGCAGGTTGGCTCCCCTGTGCGAGCCGTAGTAGCTGTACATCGGCTCTTTAATACGCTTTAGCAGGCAAGTCAACTGAGCCAATGCATGGCAGGAGCGATGACCGCTGGGCACCCGCGATTGCTAGTGACAGAGCGAGAACTGGGTGTGAACACACAAATCCTGGTTCTCTCAGGGAGGTAGAGACAGATCGTGTGTTTCTACTAAGTAGGAACACCGATCGGTCTCCTCCCCTAGTCAGTCCCACACCCCCCCACAATTAGAACACACCTAGGGAACACAGTTAACCCCTTGATCGCCCCCTAGTGTTGACCCCTTCCCTGCCAAATACAATTAATACAGTAATCAATGGCTATTTTTAGCTCTGATCGCTGTATAAATGTCACTGGTTCCAATCTGTTCGCCGCAATGTAGCAGTCACGATAAAAATCGATGATCACTGCCATTACTAGTAAAAAAAAAATAATAATAAAAATACCATAAATCTATCCCCTATTTTGTAGGCGCTATAACAAACCAATCAATATACACGTATTGCGTTTTTTTTTTTACAAGAAATATGTCAAAGAATACATATCGGCCTAAACTTAGAAAAAAATGTGTTTGTTCTTTTAAAAAATTCGGGATATTTATCATAGCAAAAAAGTACAAAATATTGAGGTTGGTTTACTAAAGGCAAAAAGACTGTGCACTTTGCAAAGTGCAGTTGCCCTCTGCAAGTGCAGTTGCTCTAGAGCTTAGTAAATGAGGTAAGGCTTCACCTTGCAAAGAGTACCCAATCACGTGCAAGCAAAATACAAAAAACTGAATTTTTGCTTGAACATGATTGGATGGTGGACATCAGCAGAGCTTCTACTCATTTACTAAGCTCTGGAGCAAGTGCACTTGCAGAGTGCAACTGCATTTTGGAAAGTGCACAGTCTTTTTCCCTTTAGTAAATCAACCCCATTGTGTTTTTTTCAAAATTGTTTATTTCGCTATAAACAAAAAAAAAAATCTTTTTTTGTTTATATCGCAAAAAATAAAAACCGCGGAGGTGATCAAATACCACCAAAAGAAAGCTCTATTTATGGAGAAAAAAAGGACATCAATTTTGTTTGGGTACAGTGACTCAGTTCTGTATCGCAAAAAATGGCCTGGTCAGGAAGGAGGTAAATTCTTCCAGGGCTGAAGTGGTTAAGTGGACTAGCTCAACTCTGAGAGGGTTTTCTCTTCTCCTAAGTTTTTTGCTGAGATTTATCCTATGAAAAACAATTTTAAGAAGAAATGGGCTATTCTAATAGTGGATACTTCCATTTCTGGTTCTCAATAAACACCTTACAGTTCCTGAATGAATGAGTAAAAACAGGGAAAATCAACACTTGATTGAATTAGAAATGAAGTGAAAATTCACAGGCTCACCCCTATTGAGGAATGGGGGATTCCGGAGTTCAATAACAGACTGAAAAGGAGGGGAGGACTTGGATATAAAAAATATACCAGGAGAGAGTAACTCCAAAAGGAACCACACAGTAGGTAATAGTCACAAAAATAGAAAATATTTATTAATACGATTTCCACAAAAAGGCAACATTCCCCACACCACAGTAAAAACCATTAAAGACAAGGTTGTCAATAGTGTTAAAAACAAAGAAACGAAATGTAGATCATACTGACTGAATTGAATAGTAGGTCTTGATCTACCATTAAAGGTTTATGCTTTGTGAAAGAATCCTACATGTAATTTTGTTGTTCTAAAACTTCTTTATGTACAACTGTTGATCAAGATTGCTGTAAACGCTTCTTTTCCTTAAATAAAAATTTTCTTGGAAAAAACAAAAACAAAAAAACAAAAACAAAGTAAAAGACCCAAGCTCACATGCATTCCCCACTATCATATATGTATGCAGGGATGAGGCACTTAATTGCAAGCAATGATGGCCAAGGAATTGCTGAGACAGTGTGAATCTAGCTAGACCAGTGGTTTGGACACATCAAAAATAGATGAGGGGAACCAATCCGTCTTTGTTGATTAGACAGATGCCTGCAGGCACTTAATGGAAGATGAAGGATCAGATCAACTAGCATGTGCAAAGGCTGACAGGGGAACAGAGGCAAGGGAGACTACCTGCTGATGGTACAGCCTGATATGTGAAAGTGAAGGGACATCCACTCAGCGGTGGAAGTGGCAGTGCAGTGGAGGATGAAAAGAATGGGAACTGAGTCTCTGAAACAAGTTCACCCAAAGCCGCGCTGATGCTCCTTCGTTACTGACAAATCTGTTCATGCAGATGAATAGGGATGAGCCCGATTTTTGAGTCGAACACACATCGGGTGTACGTTTGACTTGAACATCGTAGCCAGGTGGCCCCGCCCCCATCTGACGCTACGGGGAAGCCATCGGGATGTCCCCGTGTGTCAGAGGAGGCAGGGTCACCTGGCGATGTCACCCTATGGCCCCGCCCTCAGTTATAAAAGAGCTGTCACCTGAGAGGACGGTCATTACAGTGGGTGCCTCTCATGGAGGCGGGTCGGTTGCATTTTTTTCTCTTTTTTGGTCCGTCGGAAAAGCAAGAGAAGAAGAAGAAGACTTTGTGGGACAGTTTTATTATTATTTTTTTTAATAAAGGACTTGTCCCCAAGCCGTGTCATGTCATTTTTACCATTTTCACACTTTTTTTGTGAAATGGTAGGGGTACATTTCTACCCTGTTACCATTTCACACAGGGGGGGAGGCCAGTATCTGGGGGTCCCCTTGTTAAAGGGGGCTTCCAGATTCCAATAAGCCCCCCGCCCGCAGACCCCCACAACCACCAGGCAAGGGTTGTGGGGATGAGGCCCTTGTCCCCATCAACATGGGGACGTGGTGCTTTGGCTACCCCAAAGCACCCTCCCCATGTTGAAGGCATGTGGCCTGGTACAGTTCAGGAGGGGGAGGGGCGCTCTCTCCTCCCCCTCTCTTTTTCTGTGGCCTGCCAGGTTGCGTTCTCAGATAAGGGTCTGGTATGGATTTTTGGGGGGACCCCCACGCCTTTTTTTAAATTTTGGCACGGAGTTCCCCTTAAAATCCATACCAGACCTGAAGAGTCTGGTATGGATTTTGAGGGGGACCTCCACGCCATTTAAAAAAAAAATTGGTGGGGGTTCCCCTTAATATCCATACCAGGCCCTTCTGGTATGGAATTTGGGGGGACCCCCACGCAATTTTGTTTTACATTTTGGTTCAGGGTTCCCCTTAATATTCATACCAGACCCAAGGGGCCTGGTAATGGACTGTGGGGGAATCCCATGCGGTTTTTTCAATGACTTTTATGTATATTGCTAGGACCGACAATTCATTATAGCCACGAGTACTTTTAAATGACTCTTTTCCTTTAGAAATGTCGTTTTGTGCAGGGACTGTTGTAAACACAGGAACCATGCGCCACTTTACAGGCATACTATAGATACACCCCAGGTATAAAATTTAAAGGAATATTTCACTTTTATTGTTTCACTTTAAGCATTATTTAAATCACTGCTCCCAAAAAAACTGACATTTTTAAAACTTTTTTTTGCCTTGATACATGTCCCCTGGGCAAGACCCAGGTCCCCAAACACTTTTTATGACAATAACTTGCATACAAGTCTTTAAAATTAGTACTTTTGATTTTTCATGTTCGTGTCCCATAGACTTTAACAGTGTTCACGTTTTCGAACAAATTTTTTGCCTGTTCGCATGTTCTGCTGCGCACCGACGGGGTGTTTGGCTCATCCCTATAAGTGAAGTCTCTTCCAAAGTTCCATGGACCCCCGAATCAGCAGATAATCAGGAGGGCTGATGCGGACATGGAGGTGTGTAAGATGCTGATAGCCCTTCTCCAATCTTCAAAGCTCAGACAGCTTGGTGCCATGAAAGCAGATGGCTGTACGTGCTGAGAGTTGATCAATTGATCAGGTGGGGAGGCAGATGAAAGGAGCCGTGCGCATGCAGGTGAGGTCGGCTCAGATGACGTTGAAACCCCACTTCATTTCACTCACATGACGTGTTTGTGGAAATCGTATTCATAAATATTTTCTATTTTTGTGACTTTTTCACTGCTGTGTGCTTCCCTTTGGAGTTACTCTCTCTTGGTGTATTTTTTTATATCCAAGTCCTCCCCTCCTTTTCACCTTACAGTTCCTATTGAGGATTTATCCTCTAAAGAATTCTGTTGGTAGACATTGTAAGCCTTTTAAAGGCCTTATTTGCTCTTTCAGGTCTAGCACCAAAGCCAGCAATCTGCCATGTTTATTTGCCAGACTATTGCTAACTGAACCTTGACAACAAGCAGAGGCCAGAAAGTTGTCTTTCCCTCAGTCTTAGGGATGGTTCACACCTGTGCTATGCATTTTAGGTGCGTTGTGTTTTAGGTCCCTTACCACTGAACTCTATAGAACTTGTATTTTGATGAAAGCACATCAAAAAGGCAACATGTAGGACTTTTTAATGCACCACATCCAGCACACATAAAAAGCCCAGATAAAGAATGTAATTTGCCAAGAATATCCTAGAATTATTCTAGAATATCCCTTATCTGTGTGCATATGCTCATGATTTTGTGGCTAACGCTTGGTCTGTTGAACTTGCTGTGAGCATCTTCTATGCATTCTTTTTTACAGTAAACGCCTATTTGGGATATCTTTTGATAACCTCATCAAGGAAGTCACTTGGAGGCTTGTAAGTTGGGGACAATAGATGTTAGTCTTACAGGCTAAGAAAGCATTTACAACTCCCAGACTGTCCAGGGTCTCCAAAGAGGCCAAACCTCCCCATCAACATTCATCAAGGTCACCAAGGTCACTCACTTAGGGTGCAATCAGACAATGTCACAGTAGTGACCTACATAAACCATCGGGGAGGGGGGACACTAAAAGTCAACTTTACACTGGAAAATTAGCAAGTGGACTTCCTAAGCTGCCAAAACCTATACCAGGGGGTGCATCCTGAGATTTTTCAAAATTGGGAAAACCAGATATGGACATCTCAACCCCAAGGTTCAACAACAAGCTGAACAAATTTTGCAGCCAAGACCAGGGATCCTCTAACCTTCACAGTAGATGCTCTGGTGATTTCTTAGGCCTAATTAAAACTGGTTTATGCCTTTGTTCTGAAAAAGATCCTTCCTTGACAGCTATTCTACCAGGAAAATGTTCATGCCTGATGTGAGTTTTGTCCACAAGGTGCTTCAAGTTGTTATCTGAGTGCTTTTGGGTTCTCTAACAAACAAGGATTGCTCTTTTATTGAAAAATGCAAAAGATAAACAAAATACCATTACAAAGTAGTGGTACAGACATCATGAAGAATGTGCAGGGTAAACATCAAATACAAAACTGTACAGAGGGATACTCATGGCTGCCAAATCTTGTTGAACTTTTTAGAACAGTTCCTGCTAGTTTGTACAGAGGTAACACTGCGTTAATAGCTGATTCCCATGAGGCTAAAGAGGGGGAAGAGGGGGAGGACCACTTAAAAAGGATTTCCTTCTTTGTATAATACAATAAATAAGAGACCAGCAATTTAGCATATATGAGTCTCCGCTCATCGTCTAGTATGCCCAGGAGGGCCAGCTTGGGAGAAATAGGGAGGGTCAGCTCTAGACACGTGTTAAAAAGGTCAAAGGCAAAAATTGGGAAAAGAAACGGGAAAGGGACAAGTAGTTTAAATGGAGGACCAAACCATGGTATTCATATGCCATATAGACTTTATTAAAGCAAGAAATATATAAAGATAGAAAAAATACCCTCTAAGCACCATAAATAATGTTTAAAAATATGTTAAAGAGACAACGTTGTCACTCTAAAATATTGGACAACCAAGACATAGCTGTAAACATGTAGAAACCGCATAATACATAAATCACGTATATTTCCATGTATCAGAGCCACGATGGTCTATAGGTGGATTTCATCCTGAACACAGAGCCATACTTGTCCCTTTGGGGCTGGTCGTATGCTACGTGTGTCAAGGGTTTCCACAGATGACGACCAATTGAAGGACTGATTGTCCAGGGCTTCCTGATACCTGAGGAAATAGTACACCGTTGATTTTGATCAGTAACATGAGACTGCAGCTAAATACCAATTAGTTATATAAAGGTTATTTAAAAGGAAGTCCTTAGGTATTAGTGCAAATAGCTCAGCAACTGTATTGCATGAAATGGGGATCCCATTTAGAAAAATCTAGTTAACCACTTCAGCCCCGGAAGAATTTACCACCTTCCTGACCAGAGAACTTTTTGCAATTCGGCACTGCGTCGCTTTAACTGACATTTGCGCAGTCGTGCGAAGTTGTACACCAAACAAAATTGAGGTCCTTTTCTTCCCCACAAATAGAGCTTTCTTTTGGTGGTATTTGATGTTTTTATTTTTTGTGCTATAAACAAAAAAGAGCAACAACTTTGAAAAAAACACATTATTTTTTACTTTTTGCTATAATAAATATCCCCCAAAATATATAAAAAAATTATTTTTTTTCCTCAGTTTAGGCCGATATGTATTCTTCTACATATATTTGGTAAAAAACAATCACAATAAGCATATATTGATTGGTTTGCGCAAAGTTATAGTGTTTACAAAATAGGGGATAGTTTTAGAGCATTTTTATTATTTTTTTTTTTTTTACTAGTAATGGCAGCAATCTGTGATTTTTATCATTACTGCGACATTATGGTGGGCACATCGGACAATTCTGACACATTTTTCGAACCATTGGCATTAATACAGCGATCAGTGCAATTAAAAATGCATTGATTGGGCGTGGCCTGAGGGAACACAGGGCCTTCCCGCCACAGACACTCACACTCTCAGGCTTCTGAGGCGGCCCTGACAGAACCGCCACACGCGGGATCTCCAAACCCTCACAGGGATAGAAATGTCATTGAACTCTCACCACAGCCGCACTTAAACATGTAGGACCTGTGGACCATCGCAGAGGATATCAAAGAAACCTTATCTGCCGCCATTTCAGAGCTCAGGCTCGATATCCGTGCACTCAGTGACAGAGTTCTCACAGTTGAAAGTGTGACTGAACGCCATGATGTGACTAACCGCAAAGCTGCGAATCGCATTGACTCCCCACACATTACAAATGAGAGATATGCAACGCCATCTGGAAGACCTCGACAACAGAGGTCGGCGCCATAATCTTAGAGCCAGAGGACTGCCAGAGGCCATCGAGGGAGCACAAATAGCCCCCACCGTGACTGGAATCTTCAATGGTCTGCTTAATAGGCCACCTCATACACCCATTGACATGGAAAGGATTCACCGGGCCTTACCTCCCAAGGGAAGAGAGACAGATCCCCCGAGGGACATCATTTGCTGTATAATAGACTTCAAACTGAAGGAAGAATTTATCAGACAAGCAAGAAGCAGGCCTCAAATTCTCCATGATGGGAGAGCACTTCAAATCTATCAGGACCTCTCAGGAATCACCTTACAGCACCGACGTGATCTGAAGCCTCTGCTGGATGCCCTTCGCATGAAAGGTATTCAATATAAATGGAAATTCCCATTTTGCCTTTCTGCCTCCACCCAGGGCCGGACGGCTCTCCTGAGAGTACCAGAGGATCTCCCACACTTCTGCGGAACCCTGGGCATACCCCTGGTAGATGTCCCTAACTGGTATGCGGAGTTTCAAGCAAGCAAAGAATCACCTCAGGAAGAACCCATGGAGGCGCAAGATACCAGGTACCGTAGGAGAAGGTCCCCATCCGCCCCCAGACACCTTACCGGTACCCCCATTCACTACCAGGAGGGCAGCCCCACAAACTCATCGAGGCACAGGAGAAACCACTAGCCAGCCTCAGATACACACTACCATGCAATCTCAGTTTGCCCTGTTTGGCTTTAATCAGTTCTTTCACACTGTTAACCTTTAATTCAATGTCTATGTGACTGACTTTCTTCAAGAGACATTCGGCACACCAGCTGTTTTGCATCTTGTACTGGGTTCAGATTGTGTCCCCTGTCATGGACATTGAAAGTTTAGCTAGAAAGCAGCAGCACTTTCCTATGGAATGAACACCGCCCATATGTCTAATGGAGTGTTCTAAAACTACATGACCCACAACACCCTGCGGTTTGTACCTGCCCTGACCTGGCAGCAGTTCTGTACAGTGCCACTTCCGCCCACAATCTCCCTGACACCAAGGAAAAGCCTCAAGAATGTCCGACGAACACTGCAACTGTTACCTGGACAACGCCTCACACAGATCATCACACTCAATGCTGACTTCCAAAGCCGCGTCTCACATGGTCTCCTCTTCCACTTCATCGCTGGCGGCAACCACTCGTGTACTGACTGAGGAGCCTACATGGGCTACCCTCTCCATCTACATGTCCTGTACAGACACTCAACTGATGTGGCACCTACCTGCAGGCTTATGCAGAGTGCACTACCGTCATCTACTGGCCTGTAACTTTACCCAATCACACTTGCTGGCATGTTAGGTTGCACCGCGAGGTATGGTAAATCTTCTAGTCTACAAGTTTAATATTACTTAGACTTTTTAGTTGGAGATCTGTCACTGATTGCATGGTCAGCTTGCTGACCGATTTACTTGTTTATTTACATGTTACTCCAGTTACAATGTTCTATCCCTCTTTTGAGATTTTTGTGCTGTTTTTAGGCCCTATAAATGTCCTCTGTTTAATTACCTCACACGTTCTGAGGCCGACACTTAACCCATGAGAGGGCACCCACCTTTACAAATCCCGCATTTAGCCGTGATAGTATTTAATGGCGTTTTGGGTGCCTTCTGGTTTGGGGGCTGGGTGGTGGTATCAGAACTCCCAATATTTCTATATGATGGTTCTTGTATGCTATTTGTCTAATGATGCATTTACTCACCCAAATCCCACCACCCAGCACTCACGTTTCTTTAAGAGTATCCCCTCACCCTATTATATATCCCCCTGAAAATACGTTCTCCAAAACCTCCTCCCTTTATCACCTGAAGACCCTGTGGTGGCGGACTATACCATTCTTTCCTTTACCTATAGTCCTCTTTCACTGCTGGTGATTGCCAACCCCCACACAGTTGTGAGTCACGGGGCTGTTACACCACTCAGGGTACACACATCGTGCCCGCACTGTACCTTACCGATACTGTACAGTTTAGAGGTACGGGAGCAAGTCACCCCCAAACCTCACCCCAGTTACTTCAACATTACACTTAAGCCTGCCATGCACTGAACAGACTCACATCCTGATCGCCTAGGTCATCCCTCTCCCTTCACTCGTACCTATGGTGAATGACACAGACCCCCAGGCCTCACTGCCTGACCTACATAAGCACCTACAGACACTCAAACTCTGCTCAATCAATATACAAGGCCTTAACATCCCAGAGAAAAGGTCTAAACTGTTCTATTTCCTACAACGATCGAAAATACATGTAGCACTTTTACAGGAAACGCACTTCAGGATGGATAGCATCCCTAAACTGTATAATCACCAATTCCCACTGGTATACCATGCTTCCAACACCGAGGCTAAATCCAAAGGAGTCTCAATCTTAATTTCTAAACAATGCCCCCTGCAGGTGACAGAAGTCCAAAGAGACTCCCAAAGGAGATTCCTATTCATTAAAGGCACGCTGCACCACAGACCTGTCACAATAGCTAACATTTACGCCCCTAACTCACAACAAGTGGCCTTTTTTAGAGACACCTTCCAACAATTTCTCAGCTTCCAATCAGGTACTCTGATAGTAGGAGGCGACTTCAATGTCACTCTGAATCCCTCCCTTGAGACATCCAACGGTGCTTTCTCCCTAACCTACAGAGCTCTACGAGCTATTAAATTGCTACTCAGCAACCTGTTACTTCACGATGCCTGGCGCACATTACACCCCAACACTAATGACTTCACCTTCTTTTCTGCACCTCATAACAAATACTCAAGAATAGACCACTTTTTCTTATCTCAAAATGATCTCACACACCTCTCAAAAGCCATGATTGAACCCATGGTTCTTTCTGATCACAACCCCATATTTATAACTCTAACCCTCCCGACGACCCATGGTAGATCCAACATATGGCGACTTGATAATTCTCTACTGACCGACCTGGACCATATTCAACAAATTACCAGGAGCCTCACCCAATACTTTGCAGAAAATACAACAGAAGACACCTCTCCCATCTCCGTTTTGGCAGCACACAAATGCGTCATAAGGGGGGAAATTTATCTCCCTTGCAGCCCAACGAAACAAACTTAGAAAAGCACGAATTAATGAGCTGACCGACCGCATACTAACACTTGAACAAGCACACAAAGCATCGCTAGCAGCTTCCACATTAACGGAACTAACTCAGACCAGAGAAGAACTTCTAGAGGAACTTAACCACACAGTAAAACGTAACTACGCCATGACCCAAAAATTATTCTACGAATTCGGCAACAAGTCAGGTAAACTTTTAGCCAGATCGCTTCAAGTTAAGAAAGCGGCCCGGCCCATACCATTCACAAAATTACAACACCGACTGGCGATGCCCTTGTTACTACGGATGATATCTCTGACCATTTTGTTCAGTACTTCTCCAAACTATACAACCTCCCCACCACGCTTCCCCCTGCAGCCACCGCGGACTGAATTACAGCCATTACCGACTTCCTTGCACAATACTGTCCCTCCCCCCTCTCTTCAGATGAATCCTCAGACCTTGATCTCCCACTCTCAGGAGAAGAAATTTTAACTGCAATAAAACAAATGAAACCGGGCAAAAGCCCTGGCCCAGATGGCCTGACAGTTAGCTATTATAAGTCCTTCCCAGACACTCTCATTCCCCACCTAACCAAAGCCTTCAATAATCTCTCACCAACCTCTAATACGATGAGGGACATCCTTGAAGCACACGTCACTCTCATTCCCAAACAAGGCAAAGACCCCTCATTGGTCTCTAAATACCGCTCGATATCACTTCTAAACCTAGACCTAAAGCTCTACGCCAAAGTGTTGGCAAACTGCATTCTTCCTCTGCTACCCAAATTAATCTCCCTCGATCAAGTAGGTTTTGTCCCTGGCTGGGAGGCCAGGGACAATACTATCAAGGCTCTAAATATCCATCACTGGCTCTCCAAAACATCCACACAAGGTTTTTTCCTGTCTTTGGACGTGGAGAAGGTGTTCGAGAGGGTGGCCTGGGACTATATGGAAGCGACTTTAAGAGTAATGGGTTTCCCATCGCATCTACTTCAAATGATCCTGGCGCTATACTCTGCACCTACAACTAAACTTAGGATCAGTGGCCGCCTGTCGAGTGCCTTCTCTGTCTCAAACGGAACCCGTCAGGGATGCCCCCTATCCCTGATCATATTCATCCTTACTATGGAACCAATGCTCCGCAGATTAAGAGACAACCCAGATGTCAAAGGCATTAACATTGGTGATAACCACTATAAATTAGCAGCCTATGCGGATGACGTTTTACTCTTCCTCACGGACCCTATAGTCACTATCCCCAATCTTCTTAAAGATTTCTCATTATTCAAAACCTTGTCAAACCTTCAAATTAACTTTACAAAATCGAAAGCACTGAACATCTCCCTACCAGCCACACTGGTCACAGAACTTCCCCTTTACTTGGGAATCACAGGACATTACATACCTGGGCATCAAAATGCCTACTAAACTACAGGATCTCTACATGAGAAACTTCGAACCCGTGCTTCAAAACATACAAGCTGATTTAAATAAATGGCATTTCGGGTCCTTCTCCTGGTTGGGTAGGACAGCCATATTAAAAATGAATGTACTGCCCAGACTTCTTTACCTTTTTCAGGCAATCCCCATAAAGCTACCCACCTCCTTTTTTACGTCATACAAGCATATGTGCAGGACTTTTATCTGGGCGTCCAAGACCCCCCGACTAAGCTGGGATAGGCTAGTACTCCCCAAGCTATTAGGGGGCCTTGGCCTCCCCGACATTCAAAAATACCACTGGGCATGTCATTTAACTAGGATTTTAGATTGGCATCTGCATCGTTCCACTAAAGCCTGGATTACACTTGAAGACTCTATCACTAAAACCCCTCTGTCACATCTACCCTGGATCAATCACAACTCCATTCCTAGAGATTTGTTGACACATCCCTTTATTGGAGCCACATTGTCCCACCTTAAATTAGCCGGCAAAGCACTCGATTACACACCTCACCCAGGCCCTATGACCCCTTTGGTCCGTAATCCTGACTTCCTGCCAGGCCTTGCTTTAAGAGATCTGCACATGGAACCATGCACAGCCCCCATCAGGGCACACCACTTCTTCCAAAATGGTGAACTCCTCCCTCACCAAGCCATGTCAGCCAAACTCACTGAATACAACATCCCTTTTTACAAGTACCTATAATTAAGACATTTTTCTGTTGACGCCAAATCCATCTCACTGTGGTACCGAGAGCGTACACCCTTTGAATTGCTATGTGATAGTTCAGAACCCCAACATCATGTGATCTCTACTGTTTACGCATTCTTATTTTCAACTTGGAAAATTAAAGACGATAAGCTTATCCGTCATTGGGAATCAGAACTGTCTATAGACTTAACCTCCACTGAATGGGAACGTATACACAACCATATTCATAAGGGCTCCATTAATGTATCCACCCAGGAAAACAAATACAAAATATTCACCAACTGGTACAGGACACCTGACAAGATCCACAAAATGCACCCCTCGGTCCCCCCGACATGCTGGCGTTGCAATGCGGCGCTTGGCACCCTCATTCATATCTGGTGGGAATGTCCTCTTATCATACCGTACAGGACAGAAATTCACCGCCTTATCACCCAAATTACCTCTTACGCCCTAGACTTCACTCTGGCCCAATACATGCTCCATCACACCTCCATGCTCCTCTCCTCCTACAAAAAATCCCTTACCCTACACCTTATCAATGCAGCCAACCTCTGTGTCCCGGTTCACTGGAGGAGTTCCACACCACCCACAGTGGCTGAATGGTTCAAAAGAGTCGATAGAACGGCCGAGATGGAAAAACTAATTTACCAAGCAAAAGACAATCCGACAAAATTTAATACAACATGGGCTTGCTGGTTACACTTTAGAGTTTCCTCGACGCAGATCATTCCGCCCGGTGACCCAACCTCTCAGCCATGATCGATACTGATCTGTCGCAGAAACGCCATAGTGTGTGGCTGATCGTGCCCTCCCTCCGTCCATACCCTTCCTCTTACCCAATTGATCCTCACCGATCATACTTAGGCGATCCCCACACCCTCTCAACCTGATACCAACATAACTCCTTCACTGTTCTGGCAGGAACACACACCCTAACGGTTTCTGGTCTCCTTACTCTCCCCCCAACTCTTAAACAACATATTATTATTACAGAGCTGCCTCTCAATCATATGGGTACCGAATAGGTTTAAAACCACACACATTACTACACATGGCCCCCACCCATTCACAGTTAGAACCCTTTAGGGGTGAATGGGTTTAAGGGTGGCTTTGATCGGCACATAACATTACCCCGATTGGACCCCTATCCCCACACCAACCCCTTCTCCCTCACATGGAGATGCTTAATGATCTTTAGTTTATACACTTGTTAATTAGGGTATTCCCGCTTTACCATAGGAATACTTTACTGGGTCGGAACTTCACCTCCATCACTAATACAGAAGTAACCTAGTAAGAGGTTCAGTTGGCCGTATTTTGAACTTGTTCTTTAATTTCTGCTTTATTTATCGATTGTATGACTTATTGATTGTATTAACAGCTTCTGTTTCAATGTATACCCGATAACTGTGACTTTATGTATATCTGAAAAATTTTAATAAACATTTATTGAAAAAAAAAAAAATGCATTGATTACTGTAAAAATGTCACTGGCAGTGAAGGGGTTAACACTAGGAGGTGAAGGGGTTAACTATGTTCCCTGGGAGGTGATTCTAACTGAAGGGGGGACTAACTACAGGAAGTGACAGATCATGGTTCCTAGCTAATAGGAACACACAATCTGTCACTCCTGTCAGAACAGAACAGGGAAGTGTGTATTTACACACACTCGTCCCTGTTCTGTGTCTCCTGGTTATAATCGCTCGTGGCTGGCATCCACGAGCATCGGCACCCCCGCTGTGCAGCGGCGCACGTGCGCCTGCTATCTGGACCTCGCCAGCTCACATAGAGTAACGTGATTTCGTGCAAGGGAGCCAGCCTGCCGCATTAAAACGGTTGCAGGCCCGGAAGCGGTTAAATGAAGTGTCAAGTTGAGAAATATGTCCTCCTAAGAATTGTGTTGAAATAGACAATAGACACATACATGGATTAAACTAGTCTCAGTGACCCAGATTGAGTGGATCCATTTAGCTCAAAGACCTCTGTCCAGAACCTGGCCACCCTGGGGCAGGTCCAAAACATATGGAAGAAAGTGCCAATAGAGGAGTGACAGTGGGTACATTCAGTATCAGTAGACATATCCGAGTTAATTTTCTGTAGCCTGTGGGGCGTGTAATACACCCAATGTAGAAATGTAATCTGAATTAACTTTAGAGGAGACAACCAATTTAGAGTTACTTTCAAAACATTCCTCCCAAGATTCCCTATCCAAGGTAGGAATGTATGAGCTCCATTTTTCCCAAAGCTACCCCATCTTGGGGGACTCCACACAAAAGTGGGACATATATAATGTTGAAAGAGGTTTGGAGAGTGGCTCCTGTTCAAGAAGATCTTCCACAGTGCCAGTCTCCAAAAGTGGGGTGTCAGAGAACTGTGATCGAGCCGTAGGACACAGTTGGTAGTTCCAGAATTGCATCCAGCGAGGTAGCTCATACCGGATAGAGAGGTCCCAAAAAGACAACAAAGTCCCTCCAGGCATAACATCTCTCAGTGTTCTGACATCTTGTCGCGCCCAGACCTGGGGGTCAGAAATTGTTCTAAAGTGCGACAAGTTGGGATTACCCCACAAGGAGTCTGTAGGGATACCACTGGTTGGGCTTTAGGAAATGTTTCCTAGCCACGCTCCAAACCCTAAGGTTAGTGTTAGTAGGAATGGGAGATTGGTATAAGCCCTAGCACCCCAGTATACCAGGTTAGCCAGTTCATTAAGGAAGTCCCTAAAATGGTTGCCTCCATACAGGTTGCAGCATTCGCCTTTGATCTTGTAAACCAACACCTAACCATAAAGAGAATTGCTTCCCAGTAATATACCTGAAGATTGGGCAGAGCAATGCCCCCATATTGAACTGGCAATTGAAGTGTAGATTTTGGCAAGCGAGGGGAAGCTCCACACCAAAGGAAGAAGCCCACATAATGAATAACTTCACAAAAGAAACTCCCACCCACCCAGACAGGACAGTTCCTAAAAATATAAATTAATTTGGGAAGAAAAATAATTTTGAAATTGTCAGCCGACAGCAATTGGGAGCTGGTCACAGAGACTCGGGCACTGGGGTCAAGCAGAAAAAGAACCAATTTATTCCAGTTGATATGAATAGCAGAGTATCTACCAAACTTGTCAAAAATGGCAAGGGCAGCCCACAAGAAGGGATGGGCATTATGTAGGTACAACAAAGTATTGTCCGCATAGAGCAAAATCTTTTCATCTAATGGACCGACCTGCCAGCCTTCAACGAGCTTGGATTCCCATATCAAAGATGCCGATGGCTCAAGAGTAGGGATGAGCTTCGAGTTCGAGTCGAACTCATGTTCGAGTTGAACATTGGCTGTTCGCAAGTTCGCCGAACAGCGAACAATTTGGGGTGTTCGCGGCAAATTCGAATGCTGCGGAACACCCTTTAAAAGTCTATGGGAGAAATCAAAAGTGCTAATTTTAAAGGCTTATATGCAAGTTATTGTCATAAAAAGTGTGTGGGGACCCAGGTCCTGCCCCAGGGGACATGGATCAATGCAAAAAAAAGTTTTAAAAACGGCCGTTTTTTCAGGAGCAGTGATTTTAATAATGCTTAAAGTCAAACAATAAAAGTGTAATATCCCTTTAAATTTCGTAGCTGGGGGTTGTCTATAGTATGCCTGTAAAGGGGCGCATGTTTCCCGTGTTTAGAAAAGTCTGACAGCAAAATGACATTTCGAAGGAAAAACTTGTGGCATTGCATTGCCGACAATACACATAGAAGTTCATTGATAAAAACGGCATGGGAATTCCCCACAGGGGAACCCCGAACCAAAATAAAAAAAAAAAAATGACGTGGGAGTCCCCCTAAATTCCATACCAGGCCCTTCAGGTCTGGTATGGATATTAAGGGGAACCCCGGCCAAAATTTAAAAAAAAAATGATGTGGGATTCCCCCTAAATTCCATACCAGACCCTTCAGGTCTGGTATGGATATTAAGGGGAACCCCGCGCCAAAAAAAAAAAAAAACGTTGTGGGGTCCCCCCAAAGATCCATACCAGACCCTTATCCGAGCACGCAACCTGGCAGGCCGCAGGAAAAGAGGGGGGGATGAGAGTGCGCCCCCCCTCCTGAACCATACCAGGCCACAGGCCACATGCCCTCAACATTTATTTAGAATTTAGGGGGAACCCCATGTCATTTTTTTTTTAAATTTTGGCCGGGGTTCCCCTTAATATCCATACCAGACCTGAAGGGCCTGGTATGGAATTTAGGGGGACTACCATGTCATTTTTTTTTAAATTTTGGTTCGGGGTTCCCCTGTGGGGAATTCCCATGCCGTTTTTATCAATGAACTTCTATGTGTATTGTCGGCAATGCAATAGCCGCGAGTAGTTTTAAATGGGTTTTTTCCTTCGAAATGTCATTTTGCTGTCAGACTGTTCTAAACACGGGAAACATGTGCCCCTTTACAGGCATACTATCGACACCCCCCAGCTATGAAATTTAAAGGGATATTACACTTTTATTGTTTGACTTTAAGCATTATTAAAATCACTGCTCCTGAAAAAATGGCCGTTTTTAAAACTTTTTTTTGCATTGATCCATGTCCCCTGGGGCAGGACCCAGGTCCCCAAACACTTTTTATGACAATAACTTGCATATAAGCCTTTAAAATTAGCACTTTTGATTATTCATATTCGTGTCCCATAGACTTTAACGGTGTTCGCGTGTTCGAACAAACTTTTTTCCTGTTCGCATGTTCTGGTGCGAACCGAACAGGGGGGTGTTCGGCTCATCCCTACTCAAGAGCTAGAGTGAAGAGACTCTGGGATAACAGGCACCCCTGACGAGTTCCTTGCTTCAAAGGAAATTAGTCTGATAACCTATCATTTGTGCGTACCCTGACACAGGGGGCGCGATATAGCATACCCAACCATTGAAGATAGCGAACGAGGCCCAAAGCCAAGTCTGTACAGCACCTCTGATGGAGTTGATGGAGTCAAAAGCTTTCTCCGCATCCAAAGAAGCCACAACTCGTGTAACAACGTTATCATGATTAGCTGCCAAATTTAAAAAAAGGCGACGTATATTGATGTCAGTGCCCTTATCTGGCATAAACCCAGTCTGATCCACATGGATAATCTCCTCGATTACTGTAGCAAGACATAAGGCCAGTATTTTAGCCAGCAATTTGGCATCTGCATTGAGTAAGGATATCGGCCTAAAAGAGGCACATTCTTCAGGATCCTTGCTGGGTTTTGGCACTAACTGTCAGGGCTGGGCTCAGCCCTTCCTTCTCTGAGCTGGCCGCTCAGTTGTGGGCTAATTTCCAGCTCCCATCTCTCTCCACAGTTACCCAGCTGTTGAGGATCCTGCTCATCAGTCCTGCCTACTTAAACTGTCCAGTCCAGAGGAGCTCTGCCTTTGCCTTGGTCACATCACAAGAAACTATCTCCTGCGTTCCTGTTTAAAAACTGGCTTTGCTGACATCCCTTCTGGCTCCAGATCCTGCTTGCTGTTGCACTACTTTAATCCCTGATTTGGCTATCCGTTCTGTTTACTAGACTTTGGCTATGTTTTGACTATGTTTGTCCTTTTTACTTTTATTATTAAACAAGTGTGATTTAACTGTACTTCTGTTCATGGTTTCTGACACTAACACAATAAAAGCCTCTGACATTGACTATGCATCTAGGGAGGTGAATTGTGCAAAAGGGGCCATGAGCCTGGGGGCCAAAAACTCCTTGTACATGGAGTAAAATTCCACAGGGACACCATCTGGGCCTGCGGCCTTGCCAGACTGCATATGGCTTAGGGCTATATGGACTTTTTCCAGAGTAATGTCACTATTTAATTTTGCTCGCTTAGTAAGTGTAAGGGAAGGAAGTGAGATACGGTCTAGGTAAGTACTGAGTTCAGAATCAGTATAGTTGACCCTGGAGGCATACAGAGTAGCATAAAATCGCAGAAACTGGTGATTAATATTGTCAGTAGACGACAGCAGTCTTCCCCATAGCATCTTTTATCCTCCCTATGTGAGTGGTGGGAAATTGTCCCTTAGAGAGCCAAGTCAGTAAGGGGACATTCTTGTCCCCATATTCAAACATTCTCTGGGCAGTAGAGAAAAGGGACTTCCTAGTCATCTCCCCAAGGAAACCTCGCGTAGGGCACTTTGTGTCATAACCAGCTCTATCAGGGTTCCTAACATAAGCGGCCTCACTCAGCCGAGGCTCACTCTCCAACTGATCAAGGGTATGCCTAGAGTCCCACTTAACTGCTGAGATATGGATAG
Source organism: Aquarana catesbeiana (assembly GCF_042186555.1). NCBI lineage: Eukaryota > Metazoa > Chordata > Amphibia > Anura > Ranidae > Aquarana > Aquarana catesbeiana. The sequence goes on from NC_133326.1 coordinate 176,605,767, forward strand.
TATATTCTCCCCAGAGCCAGCTTTAAAAGTATCCCAAAGTACCAGAGGGCTAACATTCTCCTCATTCGAGAGCCAGAAACCACAAAGGGACTTAGGAATTCCTCCTTGAATGTTAGGGTTTGTCAGCCAGTACCCAGACAGCCACCAAAGCTGGGAACACCCAGAACCATCTGACCGCAGGGTCAGTAGAAGTGGGGCATAATCTGATATGCCTCTTGCCAGGATATCAACCGGCTGCACCCGCTGTATCACAGAGGAGGAGGCATACACCAGATCTATGCAGGAAAAGGTGCGTTATGTGGCAGAGTGGCAGGTAAATTCTCTGTCAGAGGGATAAAAATGCATCACATATCCTCAAGAGCAAAAGCAGCTGCCCACTGAAAAAGGCCAGATGTCCAAGCGGCAGAAATGTGGAGTCTATCTAGGCACTGGTTTGGCACCAAGTTGAAATCACCTGCAATCAACTCATTAGGGACCCTGTACTGAGTGGCCTGTTGCAGAATAGAATACAGTAATGAGAGATCAGCGGGGGTGGTATATACAGGCCCACTATCACAAAAGCAACATTGGCTATGTAGACATGAAGAAACACAATTCTGCCCCCCCGATCTGTCTTAACCTCCATGAGGCGGAACTGCAGGGATCTATGGACAAAAACACACACTCCCCTGGCGTAATTAGAATAGGTGGCATAATAGTGTGCACACACTCAAGCCTTTTTGATACATAAAATACAGGACCCCCAACAGATGGGTTTCTTGTAAAATGAATAATTGTGGGGCAAATTTACGTATGTAAGTGAATACTAGGGACCTCTTCATGGCTGAGTTGAGACCACGAACATTCCAAGATATAATGGGGACCTTAGCCATGGACCTTCATGGAAATGGGAATTGGCGGGTGAAAATAACAGGGTATGGAGCCCCAGCAAGTCAAGTGTCTTTCAGGGAAGAACAGCGCAACTCCAGATCCCTGCAGGACAGTACCCCTGGACCCCATCCGCCACACACATTTGTATGTCACTATATGAAGAGCAATACCAATTAAAATATACAGAGCAAAAAATTAAAAAAAACTATAAAACATCAATAATGGCAGCAATGGCTGACCACCCCATTCCCCCACCCCACATAGCCCAGGGCACTTGGGAACACTTAATCACAAAACTTAGCCCCATAGGAGGTGAAAACCTATCATGTAGGGTGTGAATCCAATGGAACCCAGATAAAAGAGAGAGTCACAAAAAATTGTCCATTGTCAAGAATGCAGAATCTTGAGATATATTGCATATTTGGCTTTCCCAATAGGGAGAGATGCTGAAAAAACAAAGGTAGTGACCATAATCACCTGGACAGGGCCAGGGGCACAAACTTGTACAGCTAGTCCCAGGGTTAGCAACTGTAGGGCAAAACAAGAAATGGGCATCAGAACAGAACAATGTCTCTGGCATCAGGGGGGAACAAATATCAAACAGCACAGGCAAAGTCATTACCAGTGATGAAAATGATGCCAAGAGGATCTTCAGGCAGCCATGGCCCTATAGATAGGAAAAAGCAACCCGCTGTAGATATCATCAACATTGCGAAGGTAGGGTTTTCAGCCAGGCTGCAGCATCCTTGGGAGACGTAAAGAACTGGACAGCTTACCCATCAACCACACGTAGCTTGGCAGGAAAGAGGATACTATATTGTCTTTGCCTGCATGGCAGCCTTCACTGAATCAAAGGATGTTCTCATTTTCTGAGTTTAAATCGTGTAGTCAGGGAAAGTCAGCAGCTTGGAGTTATGGTACGATAGTTCGCCCACTGCCCAGGCAGCCCGCAGGACCTCATCTCGGTCACAGAAATTGAACATCCACAGGATCAAGGTACATAAGGGGGAACCTTCTGGCCCAGGCCTTGGAGGTACACATGGGCACGCTCTACCATATAGTGGATAGAGAACTGGGCCAGGGGCAGAAGGGACCGCAGCAGACCTTTCACAAATTTGGGACTGCAGCAGACCATTCACAAATTCAGTAGGATTCTTTCCCTCTGCACCCTCCGCTAGGCCCACAATCCTGAGGTTGTTTCTCCTGCTCCAGTTCTCAGCATTCTCTGCCCGATACTCCAGGGCCCGCAGCTTGGTCTGCAGAGAGCAGAGGGAAGTAGAGTGCTCCACCATGTTGTCCTCCATGTGGCCCATTCACTTCTCCACTGTAGTAAGCCAAGCCCTCATCTTATTATGGTCTTGTCTAATGAGGCCGATGTTGATCTGCAGAGCATCAATTTTGCAGGTCAGTGAGGTCTGGTAAGAGGTAATAGCTGCCATGACCTCAAGAATACCCGGTGGTGGAGGAACAGCAGCTTCCTCTGGCTCCATCTGAGTCGCCATGTTGGAAGGGCGTGGTGGCAAGGCTGCCACTGGAGACACTGGGCCTGGTGGAGTGGCTGCACATGAAAGGAACCGGAGTGTCTTACCCCGTTTCTGACAAACAGAGGCTTTAGTAGGTGTGCAGGGTAGAGCTGAGTGTGCCCAGAAGCAAGTGGTCACACTTAGGAGAAAAAACTGATCATAAGTCCAGCAGAGCTCAGGAAAGAACATCTGCTCAGTTGGCCATCTTGAAAATGCCCCTCCACCGCTTTTGGGTTCTTTAACCCTTGCATTTTTTTTGTAGACCTGTTGGCAGTTCTTATTTGCTATATTGTTTCCCAGCTCTTCATTTATTGCTTGGGTTCATCTTATTGTCTTTGAATCTCTATCCTGTACTGTTCAATTAACCACTTGCCGGCCAGCCGCAGGTTGGCTCAGCTGCGCAAATCACCGAAGATGTACATCGGGCTCATATATGTCAATTTGTGGGTGCGCACACCAATCTGTGGGTCCGGCGGACTGCCCGTGATCATTCCCCACAGTGACAGAACAGGGATCTACCATAGTAAACAAGGTGGAGTGGCTGCACTCTGTTCTGACAGGGGATGACACACAGATCCTATCTTTCGTCAATGCAGGAAGATGGATCTGTGTGTTGTTTCAGGCAGCCTATCCCCCATACAGTCATCATGTAGTGTCAGCACTTAGTAAGGTCTTTTTCACATTTCCCTGCTCAGAACTCTAGTAATCAGCTCTCTTAATGCCATTGCTGAGCACTTTCAAAAATACTACTACTGAACAATGATCAGGGAGTGTCAGGGATAAATTAAAGTGCTTAAATCTACTCCCACTCCAATTCTAAGCCTATTCTATCTACCTGACTAAGGGTAGATAGATCACTGATCACATGAATGATCTCCCCAGCTCCGCATTCAGTGTAGAGGAGAGATCGCCAACAATGGCTGCAGAACCTGAGGGGTGATGTCACCCATAGGCTTACTATGGAACATCTGTTGTCAGCTTTCTCTCCTCCTCACTGAAGTCGGTGCTGGGACCCTGTGACTGGATCAACTTTAGATTAGATAAGTATAGCTAACAGTGTTGCCAATGGTCTTTAAATTTGCACTCTGGAGGCATTGGTGTAGGGCGGAACTCTGGAGGCATTGATGTAAGGGAGCACTCTGGAGATACAACAGGAGCACTCTGGAGGAATTGATGTAAAAGGGGAACTTTAAAGGCACTGATGTAAGGGGGCACTCTGGAAAATGTAAGGGGGCTCTGATATAAAGTGGGACTCTGGGGACACACAGAGAATGTAAGAGAGAACTCTGATGTAAATGTAGCTCTCATCTTGACTGCTGCACTACATATGCTGTTTTGTTTGTTATTTACTCCTGACCCTTGCATTTTATACATTATACTGTACATAGACCTGACCAAGGTGTTCATTGTCTCAACAGTTGCTGGTTTTATTAAAGTTCTTCTTTAAGGTAGGCTCAGTAGGACAAAAATATCCCTTTTGTGTGCATAAAAACATATGTAATGGAAACATTGATTTCTTTTTTAAATGTCCTTTGTTCTGAGGTTTATTTGTGTCTGTGAGGAAGGCAGTTGTGGCACAGTATTTGGTATTTTGTGGATACAAGGACTGTGATGTATGTGTGCAGCATATACAGCAAGCACAGATTCTGTTCAATTCCCCTTTAAGACCCTGCCAGTGACCATGCATATTGTTTGCACAGGTGCAATACTTTGCAAGCTCCTGTGGGTAAAAATAACAAATGCACATTTTTTACCTGCAAATATGTGTGCACTTATTTTTCTCTTTAATGGGTAATTTAGCCTTTAAATATTGATTGTCATAATTTATAATATAATTTACTGTCTTATTTCAAGTTGTCTGTAAAAACTGTGCTTGTCTGTAATTTTTTCATGTTTTGCCAGTAAAAAAAGTCATTAAAGTGGATGTAAACCCCCAATTTTTTTTTTTAATTAAGACTCATATCTCTTACAGCAGAGGAAGTCATGTCATCTGTGCCCTGTCTTGCCACGAAGAGGTACTCCAGCTCTGATGAGCAATCCTCTTATCTTTTTTCAGTAAGATAAAAACGGATACAGAGAAATTGGTGTCTGTTTCTCCCCCCTTGCTGTGACTAACAGGTGATTTCCTTATCTCATACACAAGTGTGAGAGAGGCATTCTGTGTACTTCACATGCCCACTCTTTTCTTCTTCAGCTCTCCCAGGATTGGCTGCTCCACACCTCCGCATGATTGGGCATGCTAAAGTCATGTGGTGACTTTCCTGGGTTTTGACTGGATGTTAGTAATCATGGGGCATAATCCACGAGACCAGCAGAAGTTCAGTGTAAGAAATATTGATGCCTGGCAAAGGGGAGTGTAGAGGTGGGCAGAGAGTCTACTGAAATCATGACTCCACCCACCAAGCCCTAGACAACAGACCCGCCCACAGAATCCGGAGTATTGCAGGGCTCCAAACAGCTAAAAGGGAGATGTTTGACAGGTAAGGATACATGCAGGAGGCATGTATATCCTTATAGATCAGCACTTTGGAAGTAATTTAGAAATGATGAAAGTCGGTTTACATCCACTTTAAGGGTTGGCAACACCGATAGACATTTTTTCTTTTGCAGGGTACAGTATATAGAATATTTATTTATTACAGGTACTTATATAGCACCAACAATTTACGCAGGACTTTACATATAGATTATATTGTCAAAAGTATTGGGACACCTGCCTTTACACACACATGAATTTTAATGACATCCCGGTTCAATATTGCGTTGGCCCACCTTTTGCAGCTATAACAGCTTCAAGTCTTCTGGGAAAGCTGTCCACAAGGTTTAGGAGTGCGTCTATGGGAATATTTGACCATTCTTCCAGAAGCGCATTTGTGAGGTCAGGCACTGATGTTGGGTGTGAAGGCTTGGCTCGCAGTCTCTGCTCTAATTCATCCCAAAGGTGTTCTATTGGGTTGAGATCAGTACTCGGTGCAGTTCAGTCAAATTCCTCCACCCCAAGCTCGCTCATCCATGTCTTTATGGACCTTACATCCTTCCGTGCACTGGGGCACAGTCATGTTGGAACAGGAAGGGGCCATCTCCAAACTGTTCCCACAAAGTTGGGAGCATGAAATTGTCCAAAATTTCTTGAGTTCGCTTCACTGGAACTAAGGGACTATGCCCAACCCCTGAAAAACAACCCCACACCATCATCCTCCCTCCACCAAACGATTTGGAACTGTGCAGAAAGTAAGGTACATAAAGACATGGATGAGTGAGTTTGGGGTGGAGAAACTTGAGTTCCTTGCATAGAGTCCTGACCTCAACCCAATAGAACACCTTTGGGATGAATAAGAGTGGAGACTGCGAGCCAGGCCTTCTAGTCCACATCAGTGCCTGACCTCACAAATGCGCTTCTGGAAGAGTGGTCAAATATTCTCATGGACACACTCCTAACCTTGTGGACAGCCTTCTCAGAAGAGTTGAAGTTATTATAGCTGCAAAGGGTGGGCCAACACAATATCGAACCCTACAGCCTAAGACTGGGACGCCATTAAAGTTCATGTGCATGTAAAGACAAGTGTCACAATACTTTTGACAATATAGTGTATATTGTATATTCACATCAGTCCCGGCCCTCAAGGAGCTTACAATCTAAGGTCCCTAATTCACATTCATACATACACATACTAGGGACAATTTAGACTTAGAATGGGGGTGGGAGTAGATTTAAACTTAGTTAGGTTTTGACTTGCCTTCCAATTTAAGCCAAGAGTTTTACCTAACACAGCAGCCATCCACCCATCAGACACCAATCATTAGATACAATTTATTTGTACATAGCATAGTTTTTTTCTGGAGTTCCACTTTAACATTAACAGCAGTTTCAAAATGCAAAGTATCAAAGTAACATTAACAGCAGTTTCAAAATGCAAAGTATCAAAAATTATTGTAAATTGTATAAAAGCAAGAAGTTTAGGAGAATTTAGTATAGAATGGTTAATTATATTACACCATGTTAATAATGGTGAAACAGTGCTGTTTTATGTCACATAAACTGGAGAATGTTGATGACATGTTCTGCTGGCCTTAGCTTCTACATTTGCCTTATTAGCTAGGTGACAAAACGGAACTATAATTACTGCTATGTTTTTAAATGTCTTGAAAGCTTAAAATGTGTGAAAATGAAATAGACCTTTTAGTCGTTTTTTGATTCTAAAGGCATACATTTTAGATTTATTTTCACACTATAAAACTGTTCCCTATTTGGAAATTAAATTGATCTTTCACCCCAGCCCCCTTCTTCTATAAGAAACTAATGTCCACAAAGTTAAATGTGTAGGAAAAAGACAACTGTGCCAGTTAAGCTTATTTTTCCTTTTTTCCCATTATGTAACAAAGAAGTTTATATGATCTGCAGCTACTATGTGTTCCAGGATCTGTAATAAAGATGTCAAACTGTGCATACTCCTGTGCCAACAGTATGACCAAATTCCATCAAACACATAAACACTAGTATACGTTTATAACAAGCCCTGCAGGAGATCAGCCTGTGCAAACTGACACTGTATTAATTAGCTGAGAGCATGGTCAATATTAAAGTAAAATATAAATAAATACAAACACATTTAAAAAAAGGGACTTTTATTTTCTTGGTGAAAGCAGGAAAGAATAAATAATCTTATTACACAAAAGTTTCAAGTCACTAATATCTACTTAAAACAACAGCATTGTTTGGGACTATCGGGAGCAATGACAGTATGCTAATAAATAATAATAACTATTATTTTAATAATAATAGTAATAATAATTTTCCAATAAAACAGCTCTGCATAAGAGCAATAGCACTGTAAAGTGAAACAAAATTAGCCAACCACATCCTGGTTACTCTAGTTTGCTCAGTAACAGGTGATTTCTGATTGGTCAATATAGACCACTGATGTACTATACTTATATACTGTAAATGATTTTTCAAATATCAGCATAATAACCTCTATCAAAATGATACAGGCCCTGTACCATGTGATTGCTGTGACTAATCACGGCATCACAGTAGTAAGCAAGGTTTCATGAATGAAACCTTTGAACAGTGTTGGAGATTGTTTATTACAGTAATCATCACTGTAATAAGCAGTCAGAGTACAAACAAACAAAAAATGATTACCCCTCAGAGTAGTACAGTGTCACTATGGTAATACTGAACTGCTCAGTACATAAAAACAAATTGTAAAAATCAGTATATTAGAGCTGCCAGCCATTATCTCTGATCACCACCACAGCAGTACAATGTCACCAGACCAGTGCAGTCAATTAGTATCCCTAATTACCTTCGCGCTAGTCAGTGTCCCTAATCACTGACACACTAGACATGTGCATTCGTTTTCGTCCGAATGCATTTTCGTCCGAATTTCAGGTATTTTCGTCATTGTTTTAACAAACGATAACGAAAGTGTAGAGTCCGAAAAACGAAAGATCCGACATAAACAAATGCTTTATTTTCGTTTTCGTTGCTACAACAGTTCGATATAGATAGGAGATTCGACATGATGATGACAATAACAATCTGTCCATCAAACCTGTGGTCGAATGTGCCTAACCTTAACTCTATTAGTCCAAGATTATTCTACATAGAGAGAAAAGATTCGACATAGAGAGAAAAGATTCGACGTAGAGAGAAAAGATTCGACGTAGGGGAGGAAAGATTCGACGTAGGGGAGGAAAGATTCGACGTAGGGGAGGAAAGATTCAACGTAGGGGAGGAAAGATTCGACGTAGGGGAGGAAAGATAAATAAAAATAATGATGATGATGAATGTTATTGGCTGATTGTAACCAAAGAGGTGGAGCAGTAAAATAGCTAGAACTAAGTACACACGTACTTTGGCTTATGGTGTCTGTTGAAAGTTCTAAGAAGATTCGACGGAGCAGGTAAACTATACGGCATTGTACAGTTTAGCTGCTCCGTCGAATCTTCTTTGAACATTCGACAGACACCATAAGCCTTCAATGACAGATTCGACCTTAATTTGGATTTTCGGACGAATGCAATTTTTAACGAAAAATGAAATAAATAAAAACGAATTTCGGGAGTAACTAAATAAATTAATTTTTCAGACGAAAACGAAATTCCGAAACGAAATATTTCAGTGTGCACATGTCTATGACACACCATTTACTGTGTTGCTGATCACCCCCACACCAGATACTGTGTCCCTGATCACCACCATACCAATTACTATGTTCCCGATCACTGCCACACAGGTTACTAAGTCCATGATCACATCCACACCAGTTACTGAGCCCCCGATTACTGCCACACCAATCATATTGTCCCTAACCAATTATATTGTCCCTAATCACCACCACACCTGTTACAATATCCCTGATCACCAGTTACTTGTTTATTATCCAAAATGTGGTTATTTTGTGGGTGATTCTACTGTCCTGGTGCTCCAGGAACTCCAAAAATCTGATAGGTATAATGAATAATTTATGCCCAGAGAACACCTTAATGTGCTCCCTGGATTTTGGGCCCCTCTGAATGTCTAAGTTGTGAAAAAGTTTCACACATGTGATATCACCATACTCAGGTGGAGTAGCAGAATTCTCGGGGTGTAATTCTAGGTATGCTCATGATTTTGTATGAAATATCTTATTAATGGACACTTCTTTGTAAAAAAAAAAAAAAAATCATTTTCTTTTCTGCATTTTCCAAAAACTTGTGGCAAAAGATGACAACTTCAAAAGACTCACTATACCTTTCAGAAAATACCTTAAAGTGTTTGCTTTCCACAATTGGGTAATTTTTGTAGGTTGTGTGGTGCTCCAGGACTTCCAAAATGTGATAGGTAGTCAGGAAATTAGATGCATAGTTTACATGTCGTTTATGCTCCTTAAAAGCCCAAATTCCCATACTCAGGACACATATCGGAATGTGTTTTGGGGTGTGATTATAAGCATGTCTATGCTGTGTGTGAGAAATAGAAACTTTATGAAAAAAATAACGGAGGGCGGGGCCACCCGGTGATCCTGCCCCCCTCTGATGCACGGGGACTTGACGGTGACTTCCCTGTGGCATTCCCCGTGACGTCAGAGGGGGGCGGGACCCTGCCCTCCATTATTTAAGAACCGTCAGAAGACGAGAAGCGTCACACAGCGGGAGCTTCCCATCATGGTGGATGCGGAGCGGCCCGAGAAGAAGAAGGGAAGAAGTCACCACGGAGGAAGATGCCGGACGAAAACACCGGAGGAAGAACCAGAAGAACCAGAAGAAGAAGATGATGGAGGAAGAAACCGAAGGAAGATAGAAGATAGAAGATACAAGAAAGAAGATAGAAGATAGAAGAAAGAAGAAGCATTTAAATAAAGGAATTGTCAAAAACTGTCTCTTGTCATTTTTAACATTTTTAAAACTTTTTTTGTGAAATGGTAGGGGTACTTTTGTACCCCCTTACCATTTCACACAGGGGGAGGGCCAGGATCTGGGGGTCCCCTTGTTAAAGGGGGCTTCCAGATTCTGATAAGCCCCCCATCCGCAGACCCCCACAACCACCGGGCAAGCCTTGTGGGGATGAGGCCCTTGTCCCCATCAACATGGGGACAAGGTGTTTTGGGGGCTACTCCAAAGCACCCTCCCAATGTTGAGGGCATGTGGCCTGGTACGATTCAGGAGGGGGGGGCACTCTCTCTCATTCCCCCTCTTTTCCTGTGGCCTGCCAGGTTGCGTGCTCAGATAAGGGTCTGGTATGGATTTTTGGGGGGACCCCACGTCATTTTTAAAAAAAAATTTGGCGCGGAGTTCCCCTTAAAATCCATATCAGACCTTAAGGGTCTGGTATAGATTTTGAGGGGGGCCTCAGGCCATTTAAAAAAAAAATTTGGCCGGGGTTCCCCTTAATATCCATACCAGACGTTTTTATCAATGAACTTTTATGTGTATTGTTGGACCGGCAATTCATTAATAGCCGCGAGTAGTTTTCAATTACTTTTTTTCCTTTGAAATGTCATTTTGCTGTCAGACTGTTCTAAACATGGGAAACATGCTCCCCTTTACAGGCATACTATAGACACCCCCCAGGTATTAAATTTAAAGGAATATTACACTTTTATTGTTTCACTTTAAGCATTATTAAATTTACTGCTCCCGAAAAAATGGCCATTTTCAAAACTTTTTTTTGCATTGATCCATGTCCCCTGGGGCAGTACCCAGGTTCCCAAACACCTTTTATGACAATACCATGCATATAAGCCTTTAAAATTAGCACTTTTGATTTCTCCCATAGACTTTTAAAGGGTGTTCCGCGGCTTTCGAATTTGCCGCAAACACCCCAATTTGTTCGCTGCTCGGCGGAATGTTCGACTCAAACTCGAAGCTCATCCCTACTCAACAGATGAGATAGGCAGTCAGTACATCAGGACTGATCAATTTTCAAATATATATATATATATACACAGTATCTCACAAAAGTGAGTACACCCCTCACATTCTTGTAGATATTTTATTATATCTTTTCATGTGACAACACTGAAGAAATTACACTTTGCTACAATGTAAAGTAGTGAGTGTACAGCTTGTATAACAGTGTGAATTTGCTACCTACTCAAAATAACCCAACACACAGCCACTAATGTCTAAACCGCTGGAAACAAAAGTGAGTACACCCCTAAGTGAAAATGTTCAAATTGGGCCCAAAGTGTCAATATTTTGTGTGGCCACCATTATTTTCCAGCACTGCCTTAACTTTCTTGGGCATGGAGTTCACCAGAGCTTCACAGGTTGCCACTGGAGTCCTCTTCCACTCCTCCATGATGACATCACAGAGCTGGTGGATGTTAGAGTCCTTGGGCTCCTCCACCTTCTGTTTGAGGATGCCACACATATGCTCAATATGGTTTAGGTCTGGGGACATGCTTGGCCAGTCCATCACCTTTACCCTTAGCTTCTTTAGCAAGGCAGTGGTTGTCTTGGAGGTGTGTTTGGGGTCGTTATCATGTTGGAATACTGTCCTGTGGCCCAGTCTCTGAAGGGAGGGGATCATGCTCTGCTTCGGTATATCACAGTACATGCTGACATTCATGGTTCCCTCAATGAACTGTAGCTCCCCAGTGCCAGCAGCACTCATGAAGCCCCAGACCATGACACTCCCACCACCATGTTTGACTGTAAGCAAGACATGCTTGTCTTTGTACTCCTCACCTGGTTGCTGCCACACATGCTTGACACCATCTGAACCAAAGGAGTCTCATCAGACCACAGGACGTTATGTTATACAAGCTGTACACTCACTACTTTACATTGTAGCAAAGTGTAATTTCTTCAGTATTGTCACATGAAAAGATATAATAAAATATCTACAAAAATGTGAGGGGTGTACTCACTTTTGTGAGATACTGTATATACCTTAGTTTGTAGACTCTATAACTTTCACACAGACTAAATAATATACACTTATATTGTTTATTTTTGCAAAAGAAATGGAGCACAATGCATTTTGGCTTAGATTCATGAAGAAAGATAATTTGCAATATTTATAACAGAAACTAAGAAAAAATCTTTTTTTTTTCAATACGTGCTGTGATTTTTTGTTTACATAGCACAAAACAAAAACCCAGTTGTAAATGGATACCACCAAAAGAAAGCTTTATCATTCTCAAGAAAATCGTATACATTTTATTTGGGTACATTGTTGCACGACTGAGTAATTATCATTTGAAATGTGACAGTGCTGAAATCTGAAACTTGGCCTGGGCAGGAAGGTGTAAAAGTGTTTAGTATTGAGGTGGCTAAAGTAATACTACGGCAAACAGAAATAACTGTATACCATACTTTAAATTAGTGTGGCAAAGAGCCATGAAGTTGCAGACTGAGTAAAACCAAAACAATGTTGTAATTTGAGTTCCTAAAATAACTGACTATATATTGGAATGTTTCAACCATTTAATGGAAATAGGAGGAGGCAGTTATCCAAAGCCTATGCCCCTGTAGGAAAGCACACATGGCCCACAATAAAATACAGTACTTATTGTTGGTAAGTAGAATTGACCCAAATATCAGATTACGTTAATGAGTATCTAAACCTAAAACAAAAATGTAATACATTGCAGCTTACCAGTACTTAGATGTGATAGCAGCATTAGTGTTCTTTTTCAAGATTTTTTTTTCTTTAATTTCACCTGGTAATTCTTCTAGTAACACATTTCCTGTACTAGGATTACAACTCCTACTCACTCTTTTGTATTGGGACAACAGAAACAACATAAGATTTTGGATCAAATTTCACAGACTCATATGACCTTTGGTTTTAGTGGTTTATAATTCAAAAGCTTTCTGGTGGAAAGGAACCAAAAGCTGTTTCTGCCTTATATCTGCTTATACTGTTGTCTAGGCATCCTTAGCTAGACTTCTTGTGCCAGCAGGCCCTATCCTTCTATCTTTATATCCTTAGTAAAAAGGAAGTGGTTATTGGTCTCATCAAGCGGGGCTTCCAGGAGCTCCCAATACCATTTTGCACAATTTTGCATCATTTGCTGCTCTGTAATACACATCTTTGCAGCCTGGTTTGAATTTATACTGGCTCTTATAGGAAGTAGGTTGAATGATGCTGGCTGTCATTCGATTCAGAAAGTTGCGGACATCTTGTGGTAGATAAGGTGTACTGCAGGAAACAGCTCCAGATTGTAAGTGGGTATTTTTTAAATCTTTTAATAGGATATTCTATATTTTGGTTATATTTTTAATGTTTTACTGCATTAATTGTCACTGGAAATATGTCTACATGAATAGTAAGAATTTTAAAAAACTGTAACTTTCGATTCTGTTCATAAGGAACATACTGTAGACCAATGTACAGTAAATTTAAACCAATGAATGCTAGAAGTCACAAGGGAATTTTATAACCTAAGTAAAAGTATGTGCCTTGAGGCCTTATGGTTTTAGTATTCATCGCTATCCTCTAATATCCTCATTCTTCAATAGGGAGTACTATATTTCCATGATAAACAAATCATGCAGCTCCACGCTTTGGTTGAACACATAATGAATGGACGTCCCTCAGACAAAAGGGAACAGACATGTTACTGGCACATAATTATGCTACAAATGGAAAGTTTAAAAGAAAGTGAAAGCAATCCATAAATGTTTCTTGGTAGACGCTATGTCTACATTTTTTTTTTTTTACCTCCGCAATGTCTGGTGGAGTGTGTTTTACCTGAGTGCATTCTCATTTGATCATTTTAAGAACAGGAAAAAGGAAATTGCACACTGGCTGGCTTTATGCTGAAAGTCCAGCAATCCCTTTATTGTTTAAACACACCAAATTCATATTTCTTCATTTTATTCTGCCCTCCAAACAAAGACCAAATTGCTTTTAATAGACAGACCATGCAGACCATGTATAAAATATATTATGTTTTGGGAAATAGAATGCTGCTTTACTGTATTTGGATTTATATACATCTTGAAATGATTAACTGCACCTGCATTATTCATGAGAATAGATTCGTTTAAAGCCCGGTGCATTACACACGAAGAAAAAAACAAAAAAGGTTAATATAACAGTGCATTATCTCCAAAAGGAAGCATCTTTCTGCCATCTAGTGGTGGATTTTTAGTACAGCAACATTGCGGTGCATAGCTGTTAGGAGTTTGTTTAAATTTACCAGGACTCATTCTGTATCATTGAATTCTAACTCCCACCATCTATACTATAACCTAAAAAAAGAAAAACCTTCACAGATCTGTTGGCAATCATTTTGTATACCCTGAAACTGGTGCAGGAATATGAAGAAGTGGGTTGAAAAACGTGTCAACATCATGGACTCACCCCTAACAGATTTGGGTTGTAAAGGTCCTGTGGCCAACATGAGTTTACAAAGTACTCAAAAACAACTGCTTCAAGCCCAACTCTGGGAAATTTGAAAGTTATCTATTACAGTGGGGCTGCACCTAGACTAGGGGAGAGAAAAGGCAGTTTAACTTATCTGATCATCTGCTCTCCCGGCAGATGATGCTTCACCATGCTGTGGCGATGGACAGTCTATTAGTGTCATCACATCCAATACAGGGCTATGGACCCTGCATTGCTCTTAATAATGCCAGGACCTTAGACCACTGAAGCGTAGGGGAGAAGATGCTGTGGGGACCCGTCCAGCATCTCTGAGGACTGGATAAGTAAATCTACATTAACTAGTCCTTTAGATTTATCCTATAACCTGGAGAAATAAGAATCTTCATAAACACATTTGCTGAGAAGATTAACATACATGTTTGCTGAGGTTCTTAATGTGGAATGGTGCTTATCATACTAGGTACTATTTTGTAGCCCAATGTAAGTCATTTTTAACCACTTGACCACTGGGCACTTAAACCCCCTTCCTAACCAGACCAATTTTCAGCTTTCAGTGCTCTCACACTTTGAATGACAATTACTCAGTCATGCAACACTGTACCCATATGCAATTTGTATCCTTTTTTTCACACAAATAGAGCTTTATTTTGGTGGTATTTAATCACCACTGGGTTTTTTATTTTTTGCGCTATAAATCAAAAAAGACTGAAAATTCGGTAAAAAAAAAAAAATTATTTGTTTTTGTTAAAATTTATTGCAGAGTATTGGCGAGTATTGGCAGAGTATTGGCGAGTATTTGCAGAGTTTTGTAGAGGACTGGCAGAGTATTGCAGTGTTGCAGAGTATTGCACAGTGTGGCAGAGTATTGCACAGTGTTGCAGAGTATTGCACAGTGTGGCAGAGTATTGGCACAGTATTGCACAGTGTTGCAGAGTATTGCAGATTATTGGCACTGAGCAGTGCTGTGGGCACTACACATCCAGCCCACAGCGCTGCTGCAATCTCTCCCCCTCTCCCCTCACACTGTACCGATCGGTACAGAGAGGGGAGGGAGGAACCGGCGTCATGACATGATGCCGGTTTGTTTACAAGTGATCGCTCTGTCATTTGACTGAACAATCATGTGGTAAACGGTCGCTATCAGCGGCTATTTACCGTGATCCGTGATGCCGGACCCGGCAGTCACGGATGTTCCCGGGTGCGCGTCCCAGGGGGGGCGTGCCGGAGCAACATTCTGGGAGGACGTCCCACGGACGTCCACCCAGAATAAGCCAACCGCGCTGTAGCCGTCTTTTGGCTATGGCCCAGTCTGCAAGTGGTTAAAACATATTTGCTCTACATTCGCCAAAGATCCTTCATTTAGCAATGGCTGTCTGACATATCTCAAACATGCACACTTTTCTTAAAGTTAGAAGGTTTTTTTATCTTAATGCATTCTATGCATTAAAGTGGTTGATAACACACTCATATAAGCTTATATAGTCCTGCTTGTTTCTTAATGACAGGAGCTGTCTCTGCGTTTTATATAAAATAAATGCAGTTTATGTCTTAATTACTAGTGGCAATCGGCAATCACGTGACCTGTCAGCTCTCTCCTCTGCTTGGCCGAGAGCTGCAGTGGGCAGGACCAAGATTCCCCCACTGACGTCAGATGGGACGAAAGGAGGAGAGGAGGAGAGAGCCAGCCGGGCATGCGATCTCAGGGAGCTACTCTGAAATACGGTAAAGAAGGCTTTTTTATAAAACAGAGAGACAGGAGCTCCCAGTGGCGGCTGGTGGGGGGGGTTTGGGGGGGGCGGCAAACAACCACCCATCCGCCTGGCCGCACGCTGTCTGATGGTCAGTCCGGCACTTACCCCATCTGGGTGGCAGGCATCGGGCAGCTGGCAGCGGCTCCTGCGTCCTCTTCTACATCACGGGGGTTCCCCCCTGTGTCTCCTCCCCTCCTTCTAGGTGCCCAATAGGATTGCCTATCCTTTCAGCCAATCAGGTGATGCCTCTCAAGACCCACTTCCTGACTGGCCAGGAGGATGTTTAGTGTTACAAATAGTGAATATTCATTCGCTATTGTAACATACCTGGGTGGGCTCGGTTCGCATTCTCTGCACCCCAAGCCCACGCTATTTTGAAGCCTATTGGAGCCTCTGGCTCTAATTAGGTGCTTAAAAAAAATCAAGCCTCTTGGAATTCATGCATCCAGCGTCCTGCATAGGGGCCGGATGCATGGATAGGGGGCGGTGCCAGTGCGCCCTTAATGGATGGGCCACTCCTGGGAGCACCTGTTATTAAGTATCAAAAATATTGATAAATGAGGCTTATATCAAAACATTATGATTACATACCTCAAACCAGTTAAGGTCTGTCATTCAGCCCCAAAGCATATAGAGAAAAGATTTCCCCAGGTGGGGAAAGACAAATGAGGGCTACCGAAGTGACAAATGGTGTAGATTACTGATTAACCACTTCACTATCCAGCTTTAGACATATGACATCAGCAGATGGGATCTCCCATCCTGGGCGGGCACCCATGATCGCTCGTGACAGAGCAGGAACGTGGATCTGTGTGTGTAAACCTATCCTATCAGGGGAGAGGAGACAGATCGTGTGTTCCTAGTATATAGGAACACCGATCGGTCTCCTCCCCTTGTCAGTCCCACCCCCCCACAGTTATGCCCCGTACACACGGTCGGACTTTTTCCGACTGATGTTGGCTCAAACTTGTCTTGCATACACACGGTCACACAAAGTTGTCAGAAAATCTGATCGTTTTAAACACGGTGACGTAAAACATGTACGTCGGGACTATAAACGGGGCAGTGGCCAATAGCTTTCATCTCTTTATTTATTCTGAGCATGCGTGGCACTTTGTCCGTCGGATTTGTGTACACACGATTGGAATTTCCGACGGATTTTGTTGTCGGAAAATTTTATCTCCTGCTCTCCAACTTTGTGTGTCGGAAAATCCGATGGAAAATGTCCGATGGAGCCCACACACGGTCGGAATTTCCGACAACACGCTCCGATCGGACATTTTCCATCGGAAAATCCGACCGTGTGTACGGGGCATTAGACTCACTCACTAGGTAACACACTTAACCCCTTGATCGCGCCCTAGTGTTAACTCCTTCCCTGCCAATGACATTAACACAGTAATCAGTGCCTTTTTAAAGCACTGATCGCTGTATAAATGTCACTGGTCCCAAAATAGTGTCAAAAGTGTCTGATCTGTCCGTTGCAAAGTCATAAATCAATAACCTATTTTGTAGGCGCTATAACTTTTGCACAAACCAATCAATATACGCTTATTGCAATTTTTTTTACCCAAAATTTGTAGAAGAATACATATCGGGCTAAACTGAGGAAAGTTTTTTTTTTATTGGAATATTTATTAATCACTTGACGACCGCCTCACGCCGATGTACGTCCGCAAGGTGGCACGGACAGGCAAAATCACGTACATACACGTGATTTGCCTTCCGCGGGTGGGGGGTCCGATCGGACCCCCCCCGGTGCCCGAGGCGATCGCCATTTCTTCCCGGGCGATGAGAGATCAGGGGGAGGCCATCCATTGTTGGCCACCCCCTCCCGATCGCTCCCGGTGAATGAAAACGCTTCCTTTCCCTCTGTAATGTAAACAGAGGGAAAGGAAGTGATGTCATCCCTCCTCGAGCCAGTCTTTTCGATCCGGCGCAGAGGAGAGAAGACATCAAGTAAGTCTGCACAACACTTCCAGTAGAACACGCCAGGCACACTTGTCACCCCCCTTCACCCCCTGATCACCCCCCTGTACCCCCTGTCACACTGACACCGATAGCAGTTTTTTTTTTGCATTGGTGTTAGTTTGTGACAGTTATAAGTGTTAGGGCAGTTAGGTTAGCCCCCTTTAGGTCTAGGGTACCCCCCTTAGGTCCAGGGTACCCCCCTAACCCCCCTAATAAAGGTTATCCCCGTGATCACCGCCCGTCACCAGCTAAGCGATAGTTTTTCTGATCGCTGTATTAGTGACACAGGTGACGCTAGTTAGGGAGGTAAGTATATAGGTTCACTGTCAGTGTTTTATAGTGACAGGGACCCCCATGTACTACCTGCTAAAGGTTTTAACCCCCTGATTGCCCCCTAGTTAACCCTTTCACCAGCGATCACCGTATAAGTGTTACGGGTGACGCTGGTTAGATAGTTTGTTTTTTGTAGTATATTATAGTTTATTATAGTTTATTATAGTTTTAGGGCACCCGCCGTTTATTACCTTATAAAGGTTTAACCCCCTAATTGCCCGGCGGTGATATAAATTATGTTTTTAGGGTCAGATAAGGTCTGCGTCACCCCAGGCAGCGTCAGGTTAGCTCCAGTACCGCTAAAACCCACGCACGCAGCATACACCTCCCTTAGTGCTATAGTATCTGAGCGGATCGATATCTGATCCGATCAGATCTATACTCCCCAGCAGTTTAGGGTTCCCTGAAACGCAGTGTTAGCGGGATCAGCCCAGATACCTGCTAGCACCTGCGTTTTGCTCCTCGGCCCAGCCCAGCCCACCCAAGTGCAGTATCGATCGATAACTGACACTTACAAAACACTAAGCACACATAACTGCAGCGTTCGCAGAGTCAGGCCTGATCCCTGCGATCGCTAACAGTTTTTTGGTAGCGTTTTGATACAGTCGCTGACAGTCAGGAGCTTTTTTGCCTGTGAGTCTCACTAGTGTACCCCTAAATTTAGAGCCCAAAATGGCAAATCGAAGGTACACTAGTGAAGAGGCCTACACGTTTCTGAGCATGACAGATAGTGAAGAGGAAGTCACTCATCTGTCAAGTTCAGGCTCAGAATACGATCCTGTAGAGGACAGCGGCTCCATGACAGATAGCTCTGATGACGGAGTTGTGGTCCCTGCTAGGGTCAGGCGTACCAGACCCCGAACTTCTTCTGTCCTTGAAGTGCAAGAACCGCAGGGCTCTCGTATGGAGCAGAGAAGTACTAGTGCCGCTATTCCTTCTGGTGAACTGGCAAGCACCAGCGGCCTAGTACACCCTGGTCGTACAATCAGCACTGCAGTATCACGTGGTGACGTGGCGAGTCCCATAAGTGCAGTTCAAGCTGGTGAGGTGGCAAGCACTAGTAGTGTCCCGCTGCCACCAAGAAGACAAAGACAGGCCCGTCGTGCCCATAGTGCCCTTCCTGCTGCATTCGCCAATCCGAATTGGGAACCCACCACTTCTGCAGCACCCGTACTTCCCCCTTTCACTGGCCAACCCGGAATTCAGGTGGAAACAGTTGACTTTACGCCACTGGATTTTTATTCACTGTTTTTCACCGAAGATCTCTATAGATCTATTGTGGACCAAAGTAATTTGTACGCTGGTCAACACATCGCCACTATTCCCCAGTCCTCCCTTGCCAGAGATTGGAGACCAATTACGGTCTCCGAATTTAAGATCTTTCTGGGCCTTTCCCTCCTCATGGGCTTGAATAAAAAGAGTAAGTTGCAGTCATATTGGTCCACTCACCCAATTTACCATTCGCCCTTGTTCTCTGCTTCCATGGCTAGGGCACGATACGAGCAGATTTTGCGGTTCATGCACTTCAACGACAATGAACTCTGTCGCCCTCGTGGAGACCCTGCATACGATCGGCTCTACAAAATTCGGCCCCTCGTAAACCACTTCAACCAACGTTTTGCAGACTTGTTTACCCCCCATCAAGTTGTCTGCGTTGATGAGTCCCTGATTAAATTTTCTGGCCGCTTGTCATTCAAACAGTACCTTCCCAGCAAGCGTGCCAGATACGGGGTCAAGATGTATAAGCTCTGTGACAGGGCCACAGGCTATACATGTAGTTTTATGGTTTACGAGGGCAAAGATAGTCACGTAGAGCCGACAAACTGCCCTGACTACATAGGAAGCGCTGGCAAGGAAGTGTGGGACTTGGTGTCACCCTTATTCGGAAAGGGGTACCACTTGTACGTGGACAATTATTATACGAGCGTGCCACTTTTTAGTCACTTGTTTGATCATCAGATTGGAGCATGTGGCACAGTGCGACCTAATCGCCGGGGCTTTCCCCAGCGGCTTGTAGATTCCCGTCTTAGGCTGGGGGAGAGAGCCTGCTTGAAGTATAATAATTTGCTCATAACTGCAATGTATGCCCATCATTAGAAGTGGGTGGATGAAGGGAGGTATTCTAATGGTGGGCATACCCACCGATCAATATCTTTTTTTCGTTCAGCCCACAGGCTGCATGAAAAAAAAATATATGCCCAACAAGGACCAGCAACGTACTGATATGTTGCTGGACTTTGAGTGGTTATACCAGAATGATGCCTGCAGGTTTAGGTATCATCTTGGTATCATTCTTTTCAGCCAGCTGTCGGCTTTCATGTAAAAGCAATCCTAGCGACTAATTAGCCTCTAGACTGCTTTTGCAAGCAGTGGGAGGGAATGCCCCCCCACCGTCTTCCATGTTTTTCTCTGGCTCTCCTGTCCCAACAGGGAACCTGAAAATGCAGCCGGTGATTCAGCCAGCTGACCATAGAGCTGATCAGAGACCAGAATGGCTCCAAACATCTCTATGGCCTAAGAAACCAGAAGCTACGAGCATTTCATGACTTAGATTTCGCCGGATGTAAACAGCGCCATTGGGAAATTGGGAAAGCATTTTATAACACCGATCTTGGTGTGGTCAGATGCTCTGAGGGCAGAGGAGAGATCTAGGGTCTAATAGACCCCAATTTTTTAAAAAAAGAGTACCTGTCACTACCTATTGCTATCATAGGGGATATTTACATTCCCTGAGATAACAATAAAATTAATAAAAAAAAATAAAAATGAAAGGAACAGTTTAAAAATAAGATAAAAAAGCAAAAAAATAATAAAGAAAAAAAAAAAAAAAAAAAAAAGCACCCCTGCCCCCCCTGCTCTCGCGCAAAGGCGAACGCAAGCGTCGGTCTGGCGTCAAATGTAAACAGCAATTGCACCATGCATGTGAGGTATCACCGCGAAGGTCAGATCGGGGGCAGTAATTTTAGCAGTAGACCTCCTCTGTAAATCTAAAGTGGTAACCTGTAAAGGCTTTAAAGGCTTTTAGAAATGTATTTATTTTGTCGCCACTGCACGTTTGTGCGCAATTTTAAAGCATGTCATGTTTGGTATCCATGTACTCGGCCTAAGATCATCTTTTTTATTACATCAAACTTTTGGCCAATATAGTGTGTTTTAGTGCATTAAAATTTAAAAAAGTGTGTTTTTTCCCCAAAAAATGCGTTTGAAAAATTGCTGCGCAAATACTGTGTGAAAAAAAAAATGAAACACCCACCATTTTAATCTGTAGGGCATTTGCTTTAAAAAATATATAATGTTTGGGGGTTCAAAGTAATTTTCTTGCAAAAAAAATAATTTTTTCATGTAATCAAAAAGTGTCAGAAAGGGCTTTGTCTTCAAGTGGTTAGAAGAGTGGGTGATGTGTGACATAAGCTTCTAAATGTTGTGCATAAAATGCCAGGACAGTTCAAACCCCCCCCAAAATGACCCCATTTTGGAAAGTAGACACCCCAAGCTATTTGCTGAGAGGCATGTCGAGTCCATGGAATATTTTATATTGTGACACAAGTTGCGGGAAAGAGACAAATTTTTTTGTCACTAAATGATAAAATGTTTATTTTCCAAAATGGGGTAATTTGGGGGGGGGGGAGGGGTTGTGCCATCTGGGCATTCCATGGCCTCCAAAACTGTGATAGGCAGTGAAGAGTGAAATCAAAAATTTACGCCCTTAGAAAGCCTGAAGGCGGTGCTTGGTTTTCGGGGTCCCGTGCGCGGCTAGGCTCCCAAAAAGTCCCACACATGTGGTATCCCCATACTCAGGAGAAGCAACAGAATGTATTTTGGGGTGCAATTCCACATATGCCCATGGCCTGTGTGAGAAATATATCATTTAGTGACAACTTTGTGCAAAAAAAAAAAATTGTCACTTTCCCGCAACTTGTGTCAAAAAATAAAATATTCCATGGACTCAACATGCCTCTCAGCAAATAGCTTGGGGTGTCTGCTTTCCAAAATGGGGTCATTTGGGGGGGGGTTTGTGCCATCTTGGCATTTTATGGCCTTCAAAACTGTGATAGGTAGTGAGGAGTGAAATCAAAAATTTATGCCCTTAGAAATCCTGAAGGCGGTGCTTGGTTTTCGGGGCCCCATATGCGGCTAGGCTCCCAAAAAGTCCTAAACATGTGGTATCCCCGTACTCAGGAGAAGCAGCAGAATGTATTTTGGGGTGTAATTCCACATATGCCCATGGCCTGTGTGAGCAATATATCATTTAGTGACAACTTTTTGTAAATATTTATTTATTTATTTTTGTCATTATTCAATCACTTGGGACAAAAAAAAAATATTCAATGGGTTCAACATGCCTCTCAGCAATTTCTTTGGGCTGTCTACTTTCCAAAATGGGGTCATTTGGGGGGGTTTGTACTGCCCTGCCATTTTAGCACCTCAAGAAATGACATAGGCAGTCATAAACTAAAAACTGTGTAAATTCCAGAAAATGTACCCTAGTTTGTAGACGCTATAACTTTTGCGCAAACCAAAAAATATACGCTTATTGACATTTTTTTTACCAAAGACATGTGGCCGAATACATTTTGGCCTAAATATATGACTAAAATTGAGTTTATTGGATTTTTTTTAAACAAAAAGTAGAAAATATAATTTTTTTGCAAAATTTTCGGTCTTTTTCCATTTATAGCGCAAAAAATAAAAACCGCAGAGGTGATCAAATACCATCAAAAGAAAGCTCTATTTGTGGGAAGAAAAGGACGCAAATTTGGCTTGGGTACAGCATTGCATGACCGCGCAATTAGCAGTTAAAGCGACGCAGTGCCAAATTGGAAAAAGACCTCTGGTCCTTAGGCAGCATAATGGTCCGGGGCTCAAGTGGTTAAAGTAAAAAGTAAAAAATATTGTGTTTTTTTTTAAATTGTTGCTCTTTTTTTGTTTATAGTGCAAAAAAATGAAACCCGCAGAGGTGATCAAATACCACCAATAAAATTTGTGGGGAAAAAATGATAAAAAAATGAAAAAAAAATAATTTGGGTACAGTGTTGCATGACTGCGCAATGGTCATTCAAAATGTTACAGCGCTGAAAGCTGAAAATTGGCCTGGGCAGGAAGGGGGTGAAAATGCCCAGTATTGAAGTGGTTAATAAAGGATATAAAAATGTTATTACAATGTAAGTCTAATATAATCCTGCTTGTTACTTAATAGATAAAATATTTCCCCAGGTAGGGAGAGAGAAAGGAGGGCTACCGAAGTGACAAATGGTGCAGATTACTGATTAATAAAGGATATAAATACTTTATTACTATGTAAGTCTAAAATCATAATATTGTGGCCACAGTCATTGAAGTGAGGGACATATATGATAATTCAGCTTGACCATTTTTGCAAGAGGATATACATCAAAAACATACAGGTACTACATACAACATGTAACACTTAACACAAAACGTCTGGACCCCAAGTTGATTGGCACATGTTACATCCATTCGACCCTGAACGTGTAGTTAATTAGCAATACAGTGATCTATGTGGAGCACACGTGTCAGCCCCCTGGAGGCTCGAGCTGGAGAGGATAGGGGGGAGGGAAAGATGGTAGGAGGGGGGAACCAGGCAGGAGTCAGTGGACTAGGAGTGGTAAAGTGTATACAACTCTGTGTGACATGCAACTCGCTATGATGGCATGACTGCATCAATCACTGATACCGTTTTCCAGCTACTCTATCAATCTATAGAGGACATACCAGTAACTCAGTCATTTCCATCTGGAAGTCTTTGCACTTATTTTTGAACTTGGGATATGATATGATGAACATTTGAAATATTTACCTGGCCTCTAGTGCTCCACTAGATCCCTATAGATCTTATTACTGTCAGCGCCATCAGCAAATATAACCAGGTCCACTGACTCCTGCCTGGTTCCCCCCTCCTACCATCCTTCCCTCCCCCCTCTCCTCTCCAGCTCGAGCCTCCAGGGGGCTGACACATGTGTGCTCCACATAGATCACTGTATTATTAATTAACTACACGGCCAGGGCCGAGTGGATGTAACATGTGCCAATCAACGTGGCATCCGGACGGTTTGTGTTAAGTGTTACATGTTGTATGTAGTACCTGTATGTTGTTGATCTATATCCGCTTGCCAAAATGGTCAAGCTGAATTATCATATATGTCCCTCACTGCAATGACTGTGGCCACAATATTATGATTTTAGACTTACATAGTAATAAAGTATTTATATCCTTTATTAATCAGTAATCTGCACCGTTTGTCACTTCGGTAGCCCTCCTTTCTCTCTCCCCACCTGGGGAAATATTTTATCTATTAAGTAACAAGCAGGATTGTATAAGATTTTAAAAGTTATTACAGCAACAGGAGGGGAGGTGGGCCGTGACACAGGAAGAATAAAAGAACAGCGCCGTGACACAGGAGCAGGGAGGGGAGGGGGGAGGAGGACAGAGGGAGACAGAGGAGAGCTGCAGATAGCAGCAGATGATGAAGGCACGTAAACTGACCACAGTGTCAGGGCTCAGCAGCCATGATATACTGTGGTCAGTTTACAGAGGGGAGGGACAAAACTGGCAGGATCAGCCAGGTATTTCAGGTGATACAGGGGGCCAAATTAGAAGTACTGTGCTGTTATTCATGCTTCAAAGGGACAGGATCCATTTTTTTTTAGGTTAACAAACAGTTTAAGATAAAAAGCCTTCTTTGTGCAGCAGCCCCCCCTAGGCCCCCCTAATACTTACATGAGCCTCATCTCTGTCCAGCAATGTCCATGTGTGTCTCAGCTGTCTGAGACTCTCCCTTCTGATTGGCCCAGACACAGCAGCGGCACCATTGGCTCCCAATGCTGTCAATCAAAGTCACTCAGCCAATCAGGTGAGAGAGGGGGTTGGGCTGGGCCATAGCTCTGTGTCTGAATGGACACAGGGAGCTGTGACTTGGCTCAGGTGCCCCCATTGCAAGCTGGTTGCTGTGGGGGCACTCAACCGGAGGGGAGAGCCAGGAGCACAGAAGAGGGACCCAAGAAGAGGAGGATTTTGGCTGCTCTGTGCAAATCCATTACACAAAGCAGGTAAGTATAACATGCTTGTTATTTTTAAAGAAAAAAAAAGCAAGACTTTACAATCACTTTAAGTCCATCAAAGAGTCAAACTACAAGCCACACAGGGGTCTGTCAGTATAGGAACATATACAGAAAATACCATCATTATACAGAAATACTTTAACACATGGTAAGAGTGCCTGCGAGTAGGCTAAATAAAGAATGGCTCTATAGTATCACAGGGAATGTCATATTCATAGTGTTAAATCATTTACATACATATAACACACATCAGTAAAACGGCTTCAATTGCTATTACCAACCTTTTAAGAAACTTGATTGTGTTCAGTAATTAATAATCAGTACATGATTATGCAAGTAGACTTATTTACATATATATAGCATAAAAAAATCAGGATTACCTTGATTGCAAATACCAGTGTCTGTGACCTATAATAAGTTGATAATTCCCATTTATAAAAAGTAAGGATGAAGTTTAGGTTAACCTTTACCAGGAGAATCCAGCATATTTAAGATTTGTAATCATTTTAGTGCAGATTCACCATAATGCACTGCATGGCTTTTAAAGTGTTACCAAACCCAGGACCCTGCACTCACTAAATTTGGTCTCCCAAAGTACACAGAACATGGAAATGCAATCATTTTAGTAAATATAAACGGCTAAATACCTTTTCTCATCAGCAGTATCTAGCAGTCTTGTGACTTCTATCAGTGTCCAGCTAAGCATTGGTTAAAGCTTGTAGGAGGAGTTTTCATTCTCCTCTGACTCTGCATGACCCCTGACCCTCTGTCTGGATAGTACTGATTGGCCCGGTGCTGATCACACGCACCCTCCCAAAAACAAAAAACTCTCTAGCAATACACGCCAAGCTGAGCATGTGCACACCAAGGGTCTGTATTATCAGGAGATGGATTGGGGACTGTGGAAGAAGGGGATGATCAGAGAATACAGGATCAAACAGCATTTTTACACAATGTGGAGTTTCCACAGTGAGTATAACAAGCATGCTTTACTGCATATACAGACTGATTTTACTGTTGTGGGTTTAGTAACACTTTAATCTATGGCCAGCAGGCTTAGAAAGTCCATTCAGGGGCTTTGGATAAGCCAGCACCCTCACTATAAAAGTTTGGGCACTGAGCAGTCATAGAGGGTGATTTAATAAAACTGGAGACTGCAAAATCTGGTGCAGCTGTGCATGCTAGCCAATCAGTCTCTAACGTCAGCTTGTTCAATAAGCTTTGACAAATAAAAAAAACTGGAAGCTGATTTAGGTTTCTATGCAGAGCTGCACCAGATTTTGCACTCTCCAGTGTTAGAAAGTTAGAAAGTCAACCCCATAGTGTTCATCTATTGTAGAAAAGGAATAGGTCATTGTGCAAATAACCCCTTTGCTCCTTTTATTTATTCTTATTATCCGGGATGTTTTTGTTTTTAATTGCATTTTGTGTTTTTTTTTTTTTTTAGTCCAATAGTTAGCTTTGTTCTATTTTAGGTCACTGGTTAGCAATTTAAAGTGTTACTAAACCTAGAACCCTGCATTCACTATATCTGGTCTCCCACAGTACACAGAACATGGCAATGCAATTATTTTAGTAAATATAAACTGTCAAATACCTTTTCTCATCTGCTATATATAGCAGTCTTATGACTTCTATTAGTGTCCGGCCGAGCACTAGTTAAAGCTTGTAGGAGGCGTTTTCATTCTCCTCTGATTGTCCTATGAGGCTGCATGACTCCTGACCCTCTGCCTGGACAATGCTGATTGGCCCTGTGCTGATTACATGCAGCTTCCTGAAAAAAAACCTCTCTAGCACTACACACCAAACTGAGCATGTGCAGATTGCCTCCTAGGACTCTGTGCTATAAACAGATATATTGGGGACAGTAAAAGAAGGGGAGGATCAGAGAAGACAGAATAAAACAGCCCTTTTACACAATGAGGAGGATTAATCTCTTAAGTTTCACAGTTAGTATAACATGCATGCTTTACTACATATACAGATTGATTTTACTGTGTGGGTTTAGTAACACTTTAAGCTGTTATCCCATCCATAGCACACTTTTTTTTGCAAGGCTTTAATAAAAAGGGCTTTTGTTATTTTGGGCTTTTCATTTATTTTGAGGCTATATTATTGATCATTTATGTCAGTGTTTCTCAACTCCAGTCCTCAAGGCACCCTAACAGGTCATGTTTTCAGGCTTGCCATAATTTTGCACAGGTGATTTGATCAGTTTCACTGCCTTAGTAATTCCCACAGCCGTTTCGTCTGAGGGAAATCCTGAAAACATGACCTGTTGGGGCGCCTTGAGGACTGGAGTTGAGAAACACTGATTTATGTTGATAGTTGCATTTTTGGGGTGCTCAAAGTGCAGCATTCATATGTTGCCATCTGATCTTGGAGTTGCCCTTTGTTTGCAGCACGCTGCTGCATCATTTAAAAGAAAAATAAAATAAATGCAAGAACAGTGTCCACCCAACCTTCCTCAAATTATGACTCACTTTCATCACACTGCCAGTCCCTAATGTAATTATAGGAGCTAGGCAGCACCTATCCAATACACAGTAGTTTGTGGATTGGGGCAAGCAATACAATAGAGGTACACAGGGGCCACTGGACTGTGTAAAAAGCAACCACCAACCACCAAACCAACTATAATGAGTCAATGGAGTCCACCAGGAAAATGGACATTTGACAAGCCTTAAAACAATATGTCACATTGTGAACATTACACATGGGAAGTCACAGACTTCGTTCCTCCAGGAAGAATGAGTAGTGGGTTAGCCATTTGAAGCTACTGCACAATGGACACTGGCAAATTTCCTGAGGAAGTGGTAGTCCATAATTGTCAATTGCGGTATAGGACCATTTAACTATTTTCTAGACTTACTAGAGAATTCATGGAAGGAGTGAAGAGTGCTCATTAAAGAACATTGCTATGATTAAAGTAGAAATGTTGCCACAAGTATAAAATGTTCATTAAATCGCCCAGGGGACCCAGTGCACATTGCAACTGTTCTTGTTCCAATCTAAGTAGTATTTATGAAATAAAATGACATTTTATTACTGTCAGGACTTGCTGTAGTTCCTCTTCAGGCTTGGGCCAAAATGATTGGTATTTCTATGAAGGAATTACAGCCAGAGAAACTTCTACATCCTGCAGTCCTGTAATATTGCAACCCTATATGTGCCTTCTTTGCTATTTTACTTCTACATAAAACACTAACTTGATTAAGCCAAGAATTACCTCCCAGCCACCCAGCCAACTGTTATTTTAGAGATAAACCATCAAGCTGTTGGCTTGTTTTCTTATGAATGACAGTGGCTGACAGGTACTACATTTGTCTGAGAGAGGCTAGTGTAGTAGGTGATAGAAACACAGGAACACAAAAGCGTGACAGCAGAAAAAAGACCAAATGGCCCATTAAGACAACCACATTTGATTACATTTATACATTTTTTAAATTTATAATTTTTTTTTTGTTTTTTGGGAATGTTTTTGTTAATGTTTGCATTTATGTTTTTGTAGGATTGAAAATTGGTGCTCTTCTGCAGATGTTGTCCTTCACAAGAAAGAAGGGTCTGGGCTCAGTCAAGCTAGTTTATTATGTACTTGTAAGGTAATAGAGGAGGCACAGGGCTGCACAATTAGAAGTAGAGCTGACAGTTTGCAGAAGAGGTGAAGTGGGTCTGTGTAGGCTCTGTGTGCACTCTCCATCATGCTCATTCTCCTCTGAACTGTCACTCAGAACAGTGGAGGGGCCAGATATCTGGCATTGATACTCAAGAACCACAGCACAGATTTAAACGAAGACATATGCTTTGTGCACTGGGTCCCTGGGGGATTTAACAATCATTTGATACTTGTGGTGATACTTAATGCTGGGCAAAAAAGAAGTGCAGAAAGGTTACCATAGTGTGCCAATATCTTCTAACATCATTCTTACACATGAAACATACACTAGGCATTATTTCAGTATAAAGGATTTAGATATTTTATCACAGCTGCTCTTTAGAGAACATTCTATGTATCTAAAGGTTGGGAGTGGATGGAGTACTGTAATAGTAATAAAAACACCTTGACTAGAAATGGCCCGAATTTTACCTCCAATCATGGTTTGATTGGAGGTAAAATTAGGAGTGGGACTTTAGTGGTCCCCTTTTTTCTGAAAACTAAGGAGATGCAGTA
Organism: Aquarana catesbeiana; assembly: GCF_042186555.1. Lineage (NCBI taxonomy): Eukaryota > Metazoa > Chordata > Amphibia > Anura > Ranidae > Aquarana > Aquarana catesbeiana. Next base: position 176,635,293 of record NC_133326.1, read on the forward strand.
TGTGTGAGGGCAATGCACAAGTTCTGTGCTGTCAAATGTTCAATTAAGAAGTGGTCTGCCTCTATGAGTTTTTTTTTTAGCAGGGTGAGAAAAGTAAAAGAAAAAAGATATCAGTATGTTTTAAGCAAGCTGGACTTTGTCAGTGAATGGAATTCCATACAAATTTTTTTTTTGCTAGAATATTCAGTCAACACATGGTAAAGACAGTACTAAGCAAAAAGCCGACATGTTGAAGTTGTCTTTAGGGAAGCTTGCAAAAGAGACCTTATACGTGAACAGATTAGTTTTACAGTACTATATTGAATTATTGAGGACAGACTAAGGAATTCTTTGGCAATTCTAACACATAGTGAGCTAATGCACAAAGCTATGCACACTACAAAATCCACTGATGAGGGATAGGTGACAGCCAAGGGAAGCCTTCCTTTGATATAAGCCAACATTTTAAATTGGCAAGAGAGTTTGGCGTTGGAATAACTGACTAAAGCCAAATACTTCATTTTGTTTCACTATTTATTCACTGGTAAAAACTATGCTTTGGCATTACTCAGCCAACATAGTGTTTATATACTGTATATTACAAAAGTAAGTTTCCATTTACTATTTACATTTTTTTCACATACATTGCATTAAGGAAATAACTAAGCACTAAAATAACCATATTAAAGATATATTTTTAAAATCCCACATTTAACATTAAATTAATTTGCTTTGGATATAAAAGATGTCAGGATGCTGTCCACAATAAAGGCCCACATGCATTGAAACAAAGACCTGGCATTCCTGCCAGTATTCTAAATGGTCACATTTGTCTGCGCAGGAAACTTGCATGGCTGCATCAAGGACTGGCACAAACAGCCTTTATAAGAGAGTTATCTGCCTCCAGAGTTTGCTGATTATCTTTGGCTCTCCAGTGCGCTTGTTCACTGTATCTGTGGATTCTCCATTACCATCTTGGCTTGCTCTTGGGCCTGTCTTCTGCCTGCCTTCTGGTTTGACCCCGGCTTGCTTAATTGACTTATTATGCTCTCCTGTGTATGACTCTGGCTTACCCTCCTGACCACGCTTTGTCATAATGTCTACACCTGGGACACAACCATGGCTTTGAACTGGCTATGCTTCTGGCTTTTACTCTACCTGTAACCTATTTATTGCTGGGGCAACCTGTCTCCAGTCACTTCAGCAGTCCTACTTCATCTGCTCCAGTGCCTCGGCTGACTACCTGTCAGGGCTGGGCTCTCGCTATTTACTAGAAGCTCCTTCTTTCAGTGCACAGAGCCTGCTAAGCTGTCGGTTAATTACCAGTTATTTATTGTTTCCACAGTGACTCACCTGGTTACCAGCCTACAGCCAGCCCCTTTTGGCTGTTTAACCACTTGCCGCCCGCCCACCATCAAATGACGGCTCTTGCTCTGGGTGGACGTCATATGACGGTGCCCAGAACGGCCGCTCCTGCATGCTCGCAGGGGGCACGAAGCGAGGCGATCACAACCATGCCCGCCCCATGTTGATAGGACATGACGTGACCCTGATCTCTGTAGAGAGCCATGGCCACGGCTCTTTAACCATGTGATCAGCTGTGTCCAATCACAGCCGGTCACATGTAAACACAGAGATGCCAGTAACCTGCGCTCCTCGCCTCACACTGACAGAGCGTGAGGAGAGCCGATCAGTGGCATCTCCTCGCAGAGGACATCTAGGTATGTAATCAGGGCACTGATCATCAGTGCCCTGATTACAATAAAGTCCCCACAGTGCCAGCAATAAGTGCCCACCAGTGCCAGCAATCAATGCCCACAAGTGCCAGAAATCAGTGCCTATTAGTGATGCCAGTCAGTGCTGGCTATCAGTGCTGCCAATTAATGTCCATCAATGCCACCCATCAATGCCCATCAGTGCCCATCAGTGCCGCCTATCTGTTCCGGTTATCAGTGCCGTCTATCTGTGGACATCAGTGCCACCTATCAGTACCCACCAGGGCAGCCTATCAGTGCTTATCAATGCCACATATCAGTGCCACCTAATCAGTGCCTATAAGCACCACCTCATCAGTGCCCATAAGTGCCACCTCTTCAGTGCCCATCAGTGCCGCCTCATCAGTGCCCATAAGTGAACGAGAAAAATTACTTATTTACAAAATTTACTGACAGAAACTAAGAAAAACTTTTTTCCAAATTTTCGGTCTCTTTTTTTTTTTTTTAGGAAAAAATAAAAATCCCAGAAGTGATTAAATACCACCAAAAGAAAACTCTATTTGTGTGAAGAAAATGTCACATGGTTACTGTGTAGCATGACCGCGCAATTGTCATTCAAAGTGTGACAGCACTGGAAGCTAAAAAATGGCCCGGACAGGAAGGGGGAGAAAGTGCCCTGTATTGAGGGGATTAAACAGCTTTACTCATTTCCTCCATGCCCTTGCATGGTCAACAACTCCAGTGCTTTCCTGCTGTGTATAATGGCCTGGCTGACTTCTCTTCTGATTCCTGCTCTTGATTTTTGGCTCCTGCTAATGCTAACTTCTGGTTCCCTGATCCTGGCTTATCTGATTGCCCGCTCTGGCTTCCAAACCCTGGCTTCTGTTTTTTACTATGTTCCTGAACTGTTATTTTTGCTATTACATTTAAGGTGTAATTTTAACTGCATTTTCTGTCTCTGCCTGGTTTATGGTTTCTGTCATTGCGCGAGGGCCATGAATTCAGAAGATGCAGGCAATCCACCTAGTTGTAATATTTTTTCCAGATTGGATGAGCAGGACCACTGCATAGATCGGTTTGCCATAGCGTTACAGACACTTCTGATTCAAACTGCTTGTCTGGATCCTCCCACTCTGGCTGCTCCAGGACAACCAGTGTTGCAAGCCATCCCTGCTGCTGCTCTGGTCTCTGTGCTGGCACCTGCCTCTAATACTACCACTGTAAGAAGTATGACTGGTTCTGCTCTGCTTCCCTAGCATTTTGGGGGAGATCCAGCTCACTGTAGAGGGTCTCTCAACCAGGTTGGAATATATTTTGAGATGCTGCCCACTGGCGTCCCCTATGGATAGAAGCATAGTAAGCTTCATTATTTCTTTGCTTTCTGACAGAGCCTTGGCTTGGGCAAACCCTCTATGGGAGACACAAAAACCCAATGTCCGGAATTACCCTGAGTTTGTGACCTCCTTTAAAAGGGTATTTGATATTCCTGTTCGCTCTACCTTTGCTGCCAAAAGCCTCATGTCCATTAAACAGAGTATGAGAACTGCTGCTGACATCGCTTTTGAATTCCGTACTCTGGTAGCAGAGGTTGGTTGGAACAATGAGGCTCTCGTGGTTGCTTTTTCCCATGGTCATTCTGATAACATTAAAGGGGAGATTGCAGCTCGAGATATACAGAGGAATCTTGATGAGTTGATCTTGTTTGCCATTCTCATTGATACCAGACTATGAGAGAGACCTTCCTTTAAGGATCACTTGCAGAAGCCTCCTGTACATTTGGCTCTGAGATTTGCTTTCCCACCTATGCCTCCCTCACCTCCCATGCCTCCTGGGCCCAAGTCCTCCAGTGATGTAGAGCTCATGCAGCTGGGTTTCACACATCTCTCTGCCAAAGAGAGGGTCTTTAGGAGGAGGAAGAGATTGTTCCTTTACTGTGGCAAGGGAGGTCACTTATTGAAGTCTTGACCTACCCGTCCAGGAAATGCCCTTACCTGAGGTCCTGCAGGAGACTTCTTGTTTTTTTTTTAACATATTTTATTGGATTTTCAAACATACAGAACATCAAGAATTATAGTTACATAGATCCCTGGGAAGTCCCGAGGGGACATTAATAATCAACTGAATTGAAAATATCATTCATACAGGGGCGTGGCTTGGCACATGGAGTGAGAGGACGTGCATTGCGCGGCTCCCGTTCCTGTCGGCTTTCACAGGGCTCTACCTCCTCCATCACAGCCTGCAATAGCACCACGTGACACCGATAGGCAAGGGAAAGCCCAAGACACAATCTCACCCGGTCGGCGGACAGACACAGGGAGATTTAGGACGCTTTGTGACTCGATCTTCTGCGGCCTACATGCAGCATGGGAAGTCCAAGATGGCGCTGGCGCCTCCGCCTCCGGCCCGCTCCGAGCCAGCAGCCATCATGCAGGTACAATCTAGAGGCCGCTCTGCCTCCCTTACTGAGCTTGAGCCCTCCCTGCATAGTCCATATCTCACAGGCCTCCCTGTGCTCCGGGGACGGCTGGGACATGGAGTCACAGGTGCGATCCATGCACACATACATGCGATCCCTGCCCACAAAATCAGATTTTGAACACTATGTCTCTCGTATTGAAAAGGCATACAGACAGGAGATAACTGAACTTAAACAGGATTTGGGGGTCCGTATGGAGGATGTTGAGAACACCACAGATGGTATCTGCAATACATTGCGATCCCATGAAGAGATCCTCAATTCCCATACAGTTATGCTCCAGCAGCTCATGTACCACCAGGACGATATCGAGAATCGTAATAGGCGGAACAATATTAGGATCCGTGGCATCCCAGAGACTGTGGAACACAAAGACCTGGCAGCAGCAGTCACCGCCATCTTTAACCAGCTACTCCAGCAGCCCAAGGATACACACATCGAGCTGGACAGAGTGTATAGAACCTCAGGACCGCGGAATTCTGATTCCTCCTTTATACGTAAAACGCTGTGCAGAGTGCATTTCTATAAAGTAAAGGAAGACATCATGTAGGCCGCCAGCACACAGGATTCCATTTGGCTGAACAACACCCCTGTTATGTTGCTTCCAGACCTCTTAAGCCAAACGTTGGCCATGAGGCGCACTCTCAAGCTGCTTACATCTCTTCTACTGGAGAAGCATATCAAGTACCAGTGGCAGTTCCAGTTCCAGTTGCGGGTCCATCATGAAGTCAAGACGGCTCTCTTTGGCACTCTGGGGGACTTACTGCAATTCCTGAGCACCTTGGAATTACCTCAGGTCTCCCTACCGGATTGGCACCTCCTGCCTACCACCCCGGGTCTTCCATTCGACTCGCAATGGCAGAAGGCCGGCAAGAATAAGAGCTCCCAATCTACCATTTTGTTTTCTTTGCCCTGTTAATGGAGTATATAGCCCTACATTCTTGTTTTTTGGGACTAACATCTGTGACCACCTGCCCGGTATCCCCACGGTTCCTGTTGCCCTTGTCAGGGAACCCCCCCTTTTTTTTTCTCCCCATGATGCCCCAGTTTTACCATGCTTATCCTGCTCGGGACAATTTTTCCTGAAAGGGTTTCCTTTTTCCTCCTTATGTATATTTTTTATTTTTTCCCGGACTGTTTAATAATATTTTTCTTCCCAGGATATTTGGACACACAGAGATCTTCCTCCATACTGTGGACAGCCCTGGTCACTCCTGATGGTGACTGTTTACTATCTCCTTCCCCCGTGCCCCAGCTATGCCCTGCTTCCCATTGCTCTACTGTTCTCCCCCTGAGCACGCCGTCCTACAGTATGAAGGAACATTTGTTCCGCATGGTGCTATTGTGCCTTACTGTTTATGATAAGTTAACTGTGATTATGTTGATGGTTATTCTTAGCTTTGCGTTCATCACTACTCCCCCCGTGGACCCCGGGACCGGGAGACACCTTGTGTGCTTCCCACGTACACCCCCCTTAGGACCGACAGTGCTGATACATGCACTGTAATTTTCTTAGTCAGTTTTTTGTTTTAGTAATGTTAAGCTATTTACTTCATGGTATACTACGGCCACCTTGTGGCCTGTTACTTCTTCTTCACTCTTTATCTTTAGTGGTGGTTCCAGCTTGTTGCAAACCGAATTCCTTACCGTCCCCTGTAATGGGGGTGGATCCCACCCACTTCCTCAACTCTCTCCGTTTTCTCTTTTCTTACTCTGTCTTCTCCCTCTACCTCACCTCCCCTTCCCCCTATTCCCTCCTTTCCCCGACTGGGCAGGCTTTGATTTTTGCATTATCTGCTGTTGGACTCATTTGGAGACTTGTTGTCCTCTCCCCCCAGTTCCATCATGATGTCCCTTGACCATGTAACCTTGTCTTCCTATAACTGTAGGGGCCTCAACACCCCTGAGAAAAGGAGCCAGATATTATACAATTTTCACAAGGTCAGGACTCAAATTTTGCTCCTACAGGACACTCACTTTAGAGGCACGGCTATCCCGCTCCTCAGTAACCCTTATTACCATCAATGGCACCACAGTACGAACCCGCTGACTAAATCAAGGGGAGTGTCCATAGCCTTCCTCAAATCTTTCCACCCCGAAGTTTTAGATTCCCTCATTGACCCCCAGGGCCCTTTGCTTTTCCTTAAATTGAAAACGAATTCTTCTATTTTTACAGTGGCTAACATATATGGACCAAACCAAGACCAGGATAGTTTCCTATCCACGGTGCTGAACAAGCTGATTTGTTTTGGCGGCCTTTGCTTCATTCTGAGTGGGGACCTTAATGTAGCCCTTTCCCCGGCTGTGGACACTTCTTTGGGTAAGTCCTCTACACCACACTCCACTCTCACACTCCTCAAATCACTCATACACTTCACTCAACTCATGGATGTCTGGCGGGTACAGCACCCGTTTGAGAAAGATTACAGCTGTTACAACTGTTAGCTTCCTTAAGTAACATTCTGTGGTCTGATCATGCTCCCGTACACTTAAGCCTGACGCTCCCACCTAAATCCCGTAGGTCATTCTCTTGGCGTCTGAACGACAATTTATTAAAAGATACCCCTTGAGTTGCTGCTGTCGAGCAGACGATTAAGGACTTTTGTTAGGGATCACCAGTCCGACAGCACCATCCCCCTTATTAAATAGGGAAGCCCTGAAGTGCGTACTTCGGGGAACTTTCATACAACATGGCACTCGCCTAAAGAAGGCCAGATCTGCTGATATCGCCTGCTTGCTTTCCACGATCGCTACATTGGAACTCGCACATAAACAAACCCCAGATCCTACCACTTATGTTGATCTTTCCAATGCCCGGCAAGATTTACTCAGCATATTAGACACCCACTCCCTCATAGCCAGAGACAGGGGCCATAACCAGCACTATACTTTAGCCAATAAATGTGGGAAACACTTAGCAAGAGTCCTTCACCCTCGCCCCCCTTACCGACCCATCCAACACATCTGCACCTCCGACCAACAAAAGATTAGTAACACCCAGGGTATCTCGGACGCCTTCCAACGCTATTATTCTCAGCTATATAACCTTCCCCGCGGACTAGACGGTCCCCCACAAACACCTCACACCCTCCCAACATGCAGGACTATATCACTGAGATGGCCCTACTACAGATAGATGCAAAAGAATCTGCCGACCTAGATGATCCCCTCACAGTGGCGGAATTTCTCAGGGTTAAAGGGTTGAAGTCTGGTAAATGTCCGGGCCCCAATGGGTTTTCCCCTAGGTTTTATAAATTATTTGCCCAATCCCTTGCCCCTTTGCTCTCTTTAGCATTTAACTTTATAGACGATTCTCATCTTCCCTCTAGTGCCCTTTTATCCACCAACATCTCAGTCATACCCAAACCAGGTAAGGACCCCTCCCAATGCAGTAGTTACCAGCCGATTTCTCTCCTCAACATAGATGTTAAACTTTTTGCAAAAGTTTTGGCTAACCGCTTCTCACCACTTTTACCTTCTATCATCCATACAGACCAAGTGGGGTTTGTCCCTGGGCATGAAGCCAGGGACAACCTCACTAAAACCATCCATCTTATCTCTTACATTCAACTACATCACCTTAAACATGCCTTTTCTCCTTTGACGCAGAGAAGGCGTTTGACAGAGTCAATTGGCAGTTCTTACGCCTCTCCCTCGAACAGATAGGCCTTGGCCCACCTTTGTGTCCAAGGTTATGCGCTATACTCCCGACCCTCAGCGTCTGTTCTGATTAATGGCTCATCATCCACACTGTTCCATATATCCAACGGTACCCGGCAGGGCTGCCCTCTGTCACCCCTACTTTTTGTACTGGTGATAGAACACTTAGCTAGGGCCATCAGACAGAATACCTCCATTGTGGGGATTAGGACACCCTCCGCTAATCACAAACTCTCCCTTTACGTGGATGACCTTCTGGTCTACATCCAGCAGCCACACACATCCCTACCCTCTCTGATGCATAAATAATTGAACTAGATGGATATATATATGGGCAATAGCACGACTGGGATGGAGGAAGGCATGCATCCATATAAAGCTGTATTAACATACCAGCCAAGAATGGATCAATCAATAAGTTAACAAAAAATAATAATGATAAAAATATACAAACTGTAACAAACACTGGTACGCAGTTTTATAAACATAATAAATTAAAAAAAAATTTAAAAATTATATATTAAAATAATGGTATTTGAATAAAATAAAAGTAAAAAAATAATAAAAAATGATGAATATTGCTTTATATGGATGCATGCCTTCCTCCATCCCAGTCGTGCTATTGCCCATATATATATCCATCTAATTCAATTAATTTGTGCCCCAGTTTTTATCATTTACATACAGTCAGATATTTTTATTTGTGAGCAGATATGGGCCCACAACTTTTCATTATGCATTCCCCAGTTCTCACAGTGCTATGTATTAGAGATCCCATTATATGGCCAGCCGTGCACTGTTTCTGTCAGCAGAGGGCGCATATAAACGGCGCTTTACCCATCTCCTACCATTACACTTAACAAAGGAGTGCGCATGCGCTTCACAGACTTCGCGCATGCGCTGAAACGCGTTGTGTTCCTCTCCCCGGCTGATGTCACGTGCAGGCTCCACGAGTGCTTCGTTGCCTTCCTCTGCTAGGATCGGCTGTGTCCACCTCGGTCTCCCGCCGTCACTGCAGCATGGATGAGACATAACCTTGGGGTTTCTGCTACAGCCTATAGTTATACCACTTTGCTTTTATCAACTTGTCTAGAGCTTCACCTTTACCGACATGTAAGTGGCTACTGTTTAATTTATTTTATGGAATAAAGCACTTTACTTAAAGGTGCTCCTCTTTCTTTTGTTTCCTTTGATGACTCCGAGTCGGCTTCATGCCTGGGATGAGCTGCCTTTTGTTGACAGTGCTGATCGTAGTGATTTACCCTTCCCATCAGCCAACAATTAATTACCATCTACTGGACATTTACAAAATTTTACTTTCCTTGTGCTTTAGCAATGATCGTTTCAATATACCATTTTTCATACAGTTATTTTTTATAGTCATGTATTGCCTGCTTGTGCGATATGCATTGGTAACTCTGAGCGCTCGTTTTTTTGTTTTCTTTTGTTCCTTGTGAAGTCTTGATTGGTAGCTGCACACACTGATGTAATTACAGCACTTGACTTTGATTTGTTTTATTATTATCATTTATTGATTTATTGCTATATGCATTTGCACACACATATATATATATATGTATGTATGTGTATATATATATATATATATATATTTTTATATATATATATATATAAAAATATATATATATATATATATATATATATATATATATATATATATATATAAAAATATATATATATATATATATATATATAAAAATATATATATATATATATATATATATATATATATATATATATATATATATATATATATATATATATATATATACACATACATACATATATACACATACATACATATATATATATATATGTGTGTGTGCAATATATATATATATATATACACACACAAATTTTATTTGTTAGCCCATTTCTTTGCTGACCGATTAATTGTCTGACTGTTTGACCATCTAGGTTTCTCCTTCCTAACTTTTTTTTTTAAATTCTTGATTGAATTTCATCAGGATGGAACTGATTAATGAAATGGAGTTCCATAAATATAACCTTTTAGATACACTATACACCAGTTTACCATGTGATCTGTTTTGTCATTCATCCAAACTCACACTGACCGTTATACCCTTTGCGGTAAATTTAAGAAATTAGAGAGATTAATACATTCCGCTAATACCCAATGGTGGGATGAATTTTTCCTAAAGAAATATTTACATGAGAAAATTTCTCCCAGAGGCCTGAGGGTTCTCAAAACTTGTTCATTTTTAGACACGTCCCATAATACTGAATGGGAGGGTATAGCTGAGTTTTGCACGGCCAAGTGGCTGGAGGTTCTTGTTAGTCAGAGACACATTAAATACAATGAATTGGTTCATCATGTCCAGATGCTCTCTTTGGAAATTACTGCTTACCAGCAGAAAATTCCACCCACCTGGTTAGAAACACTTTAAAAGAATATGAAAGCTAAAGTGAACATTCTTGTTGAAACCAAATTTAAAACATTTTTAGGGATCTAGATGATTATTCCAAAGGAAATATTTTTTCTTGGAAGAATAAAAACGCTACACCAGCTCTCATGGTTATTTTTCCCTATTCTAGGGTGTCCAATAAAATGCAGACAACTAAACGTAAGACCCCCCTCAGCAACCATGCATAATACTGGTCCTGTACCCCTTCCCAATAAGTCTATTATGGCTACAAATTCACATATAGTTAGTCCATTACCTCAAAGAACATTGTCCACACACACAGATCTAGACGAACACCCCAAAGCTCTTCTAAAAAAGATTCATCTACTACTAATCCAGTCAACACTTCTGTGAAGCTGAATAACATTCGACCCCCAGCCAGTGGCCTCACTGACATATCTCCCACTTCATCACTCATACATCCCATATCCCATACATCTCCCAATCTTGCTCCATCCTGTTCCACTACGTCCCCACCCATTACCCTGGCCTCTTCTTGTTCCATTATTCCTCCGCCTACCACCTCTGATATGGTGCCTTCTATTGGTTGTAATAGTGGCACCAATAATCCACCCTTCTCTTTGCTCGACCTTTTGCTTGGCGACTTTCAAAGCGGTGAAATACCTCTACACTCTGCTTCCCTGTCCTTTTCTCCTTTTTTAGACAGGGGTCTCCATCCAAAACATCAACGAAAAAGAAAACACACAGACGAGGATGTAGGGGAGGACGCAGAAAACAAAAACATCAACGCCAAACTACAGAAACAATAAAATTGCTTAATTTATCATCTTACACGCTGACCAATGAGGACATCTCCCTGTTGAGCAGAGGCCTTACGTTTTCTCCTACTGTACAACCCAATTCTTTTCAATTGTTCAAGGATCTTAATAAATTCATAAGAAACCTCACTTTAAGAAGGTTTTTTCATATACAATCAAACAAAAACCAAATACCCACGCCAGATTGCTCTGTAGCACCTATTTTAGCTTCAGCAGAATTAGATCTAGAAGAAATTACTGATAGTTCTATTAGCATATATGATTGTGATATCGATTCTGAAGACCCTCCCTTAATTGATTTCAATAACGAATTACTCACCCAACACCTCCAAACATCGCCTCCAGTTGTACATACACCACTACAACCCAGATCATCTTTTTACCCTACTAAGTCAAAGGGACCTTACCTGGAGACTTTTTATAGAGTGGCATTTGCTGATTTCTAAAAATTATGCCAACAATCAGCTGATAATAAGAAATACCGCCATCACAACCTTACTTCTGGAGAAAAAAACCTCTCAAATATTTTTTAGACAATCCAGATCTTGTCATTAGACAAGCGGACAAGGGAGGCGGGATTGTCATTCAGGACAGAACCACTGTGACTGAGGCAATGAGGCTACTTTCTGACACCACCACATATAAAAAAATTGCTCAGTGACCCCTTGCCCTTTTTTCGTGTTGAAGCTGAGATCCTTATTGAAAATGCTGTTATGGATCACATCATTGACAAGAAGGAGGCAGTTTTCATGCGCAAGGAGTTCTATAGTTCTATAGTACGCCCTATTTCTATCATTTACCCAACGTGCATAAAGACGCACTACAGTCAGGTCCATAAATATTGGGACATCGACACAATTCTAATCTTTTTGGCTCTATACACCACCACAATGGATTTGAAATGAAACGAACAAGATGTGTTTTAACTGCAGACTTTCAGCGTTAATTTGAGGGTATTTACATCCAAATCAGGTGAATGTTGTAGGAATTACAACTGTCTGTATATGTGCCTCCCACTTTTTAAGGGACCAAAAGTAATGGGACACAATTAACAATTCACAATTAAACATTCACTTTGTAATACCTGGTTGCAAATCCTTTGCAGTCAATTACAGCCTGAAGTCTGGAACGCATAGACATCACCAGACATTGGGTTTCATCCCTGGTGATGCTCTGCCAGGCCCCTACTGCAACTGTCTTCAGTTCCTGCTTATTCTTGGGGCATTTTTCCTTCAGTTTTGTCTTCAGCAAGTGAAATGCATGCTCAATCGGATTCAGGTCAGGTGATTGACTTGATCATTGCATAACATTCCACGTCTTTCCCTTAAAAAACTCTTTGGTTGCTTTTGCAGTATGCTTCGGGTCATTGTCCATCTGCACTGTGAAGCGCCGTCCAAAGAGGTCTGAAGCATTTTGCTGAATATGAGCAGATAATATTGCCCAAAACACTTCAGAATTCATCCTGCTGCTTTTGTCAGCAGCCACATCATCAATAAATACAAGAGAACCAGTTCCATTGGCAGCCATACATGCCCATGCCATAACACTACCACCACCATGCTTCACTGATGAGGTGGTATGCTTTGTATCATGAGCAGTTCCTTTCCATCTCCATACTCTTCTCTTCCCATCACTCTGGTACAAGTTGATCTTGGTCTCATCTGTCCATAGGATGTTGTTCCAGAACTGTGAAGGCTTTTTTAGATGTTGTTTGGCAAACTCTAATCTGGCCTTTCTATTTTTGAGGCTCACCAGTGGTTTACATCTTGTGGTGAACCCTCTGTATTCACTCTAGTGAAGTCTTCTCTTGATTGTTGACTTTGACACACATACACCTGCCTCCTGGAGAGTGTTCTTGGTCTGGCCAACTGTTGTGAAGGGTGTTTTCTTTACCAGTTGTTTTCCGTGGTCTTCCGGGTCTTTTGGTGTTGCTGAGCTCACCGGTGCGTTCTTTCTTTTTAAGGATGTTCCAAACAGTTGATTTGGCCACACCTAATGCTATCTCTCTGATGGGTTTGCTTTATTTTTTCAGTCTAATGATGGCTTGCTTCACTGATAGTGACAGCTCTTTGGATCTCATATTGAGAGTTGACAGCAACAGATTCCAAATGCAAATAGCACACTTGAAATGAACTCTGGGCCTTTTATCTGCTCCTTGTAAATGGGATAATGAGGGAATAACACACACCTGGCCATGGAACAGCTGAGCAGACAATTGTCCCATTACTTTTGGTCCCTTAAAAAGTGTGGGGCACATATACAAGCTGTTGTAATTCCTACACTGTTCACCTAATTTGGATGTAAAATACCCTCAAATTAAAGCTGAAAGTCTGCCTTTAATGCACATCTTGTTCATTTCAATGAACTATTTCTATGAATAGTGTCACCAGTGGCTTTTCACTATATGTAGATTCCTTTGTGCAACCTTTAGCTCAGAGCCTTCAATCCTACATACGTGATTCCACACATCTTATGGAACTTTTGTCTCCCTATGCTTGGACCGAGAGTTATTCTTGGTTATCTCTTGGTCAACTCCTTATATACGTCAATCCCGCATAATGTAGGGTTACTAGCAGTACAGCATTTCTTACTGATGGATCCCATGCTCAACACCAGACAGGCCTCCTTTATTTTGGATGCCACTTCTTTTTGTTTAACCCATAATTACTTTTATTTTGAAGAACAGTTCTACCTGCAGACCCATGGCACAGCCATGGGAGCCAATTTTGCTCCTTCGTATGCCAATCTGACCATGGGCCTGTGGGAGAACCAATTTATCTGGAACAACAATCCTTTTGCCCAACACTTGATATTTTTTGGCCACTATATCAATGACATTGTCATCATCTGGGATGGGTCCCTGTCCCGGGTTAATGACTTTGTCACCCACTGTAACAATAATGCTTTAGGCCTCTCTTTCACAGCTGTTTGGAGCAAGGATAGCTTGGCCTTCCTTGATCTTGAACTTAATCATGAAGTTGATAGAATTTTCTCCCGCAATTACACCAAGGCCACTGCTGGTAACTCTTACCTTCATTACGACAGCTGCCATCACCCTCAATGGGTGAATAACATACCAAAAGGACAGTTCTGCAGACTTAGGCAGAACTGCACCAGAGATTGTGATTATATTTCTCAAAGCTTACATCTCAAGGAGAAGTTTATTGAAAAGGGCTATCCACTAAAATTGATAGAACAAGCCTATAACTATTTTCTTCCAGGCAAGAAACCCAAGGCCAATAAGCCTTCAGAAGAGTCGGTGGTATGTTTTATCACAGGGTTCCATGGTCAATACAAAAAAATGGAACATATCCTCGGTAGACACTGGAACATTTTAATGCAGGATCCACACTTGAACACCACTTTTTGCAAAAAGCCTAAGGTCACCTACAGGAGGGCCCTTACACTGAAAAAAAAAAATAGCGCCCAGCAAGTTAAGATGTATAAAGAAAGATGACCCCCTTTGCCTCATTCCCATTAAAGGGATGTATAGGTGCAATAAGCCCTTATGCAAGACTTGTCAGTTCGTCAATCATGGACAAAAGATTTTACCCATAAGGATAAGCTCTACCTTTACAAATAATAATAAATATTGCTGTGAACAAATTCTCTAAAACATGATAATATGAAAATTTGAGTGGTGTATCAAAAAACAAATAGTGTGATATAAAAAATAAATGAATAAAACCAAAAGTGAATTTATCAAAAACTGAATATCCCAAAATGATCCTTCCAAATTTAGGAGATGCAAAAGTTCTTCACTTAATTTTGAAAAGCAGGACACATATTCAATCAAATCATCTGGAATACGGAGCACAAAATGCAAATACAAACTGCTTACCAGATCCGTTGGATCTCAAATGATAGAGATCAGAAGCACTTGTGCATTAGCCTGCCGGCAGGTGAACTCACGGTGATTGAAAGCAGAGAGGAAACCACCTGTTTATCTAGGAATCAGCAAGGACAAAACTTCACTCTCCAGGACACTCTCATAAAAGCCAGGATCTGGGTATTCTCATGTAAGGAGGAATACAAGAGGGCTTCATGGTGCAGTATGTTCCAGCAAAGGTATTTATTTAAAAAAACAAATCATACACAGTCCACAGATCTATGTTCCCAGTGGATGCCTGTTAAGGGGAAACATGTCAGGAGCATGAGCCTGTGACATCACCACACTGAACAGCTGACTGGTAGAGACTGCAGCTGATTCAAACCTGCTTTTCTTACCTGCTTGGATTTATGGACTGTGTATGATTTACAGATGCAGAACCGTAGACCTGACCTTCACGCAATTTGTGCATGCAATTAAAGTTTTCTAGAGGTAGATGGGTTTCCTGTAACAGGGCTATATTTTTCTTGAGCCGCTTAAGGTGGCGTAGGATAGCCATTCTTTTATGGGGAGACCATAACCCTTTGACATTCCAAGATACCACTTTCATGTTAGGGCATTATGGGGGGTTAGTAAAGAGTATGAAGTTGTAGGTTAATGACAATGGGGAGGTGCCGTCCGGTGGGGGACGGAAGAGGAGGGGGTGCTTGCATCCCGTAGAGAGAGGTGTGAAATGGTGACTGACCCTAAAGAGGTTAACAAGGAAAAACAAACATAAACATATCACAAAGTGAATAGACTTCTCTTTCTTCCACATGTGAAATACTTCTTCCGGGACAGCGTTACCAGAGATGTAAGGAGTACTCGCTCGCAGACAATGTAAGATGGGTGTCCCCTGGGGGGCCGCTTTATCTGGCAGGTAGGGATGAGCTTCGAGTTCGAGTCGAACTCATGTTCGACTCGAACATTGGCTGTTCGCAAGTTCACCGAACAGCGAACAATTTGGGGTGTTCGCGGCAAATTCGAATGCCGCGGAACACCCTTTAAAAGTCTATGGGAGAAATCAAAAGTGCTAATTTTAAAGGCTAATATGCAAGTTATTGTCATAAAAAGTGTTTGGGGACCTGGGTCCTGCCCCAGGGGACATGGATTAATGCAAAAAAAAGTTTTAAAAACGGCCGTTTTTTCAGGAGCAGTGATTTTAATAATGCTTAAAGTCAATCAATAAAAGTGTAATATCCCTTTAAATTTCGTACCTGGGGGGTGTCTATAGTGTGCCTGTAAAGGGGCGCATGTTTCCTGTGTTTAGAACAGTCTGACAGCAAAATGACATTTTGAAGGAAAAAACTCATTTAAAACTACCCGCGGCTATTGCATTGCCGACAATACACATAGAAGTTCATTGATAAAAACGGCATGGGAATTCCCCAAAGGGGAACCCCGAACCAAAATTAAAAAAAAAAAATGACGTGGGGGTCCCCCTAAATTCCATACCAGACCCTTATCCGAGCACGCAACCTGGCAGGCCGCAGGAAAAGAGGGGGGGACGAGAGTGCGGCCCCCCCTCCCTCCTGAACCGTACCAGGCCACATGCCCTCAACATTGGGAGGGTGCTTTGGGGTAGCCCCCCAAAACACCTTGTCCCCATGTTGATGAGGACAAGGGCCTCATCCCCACAACCCTGGCCTGTGGTTGTGGGGGTCTGCGGGCGGGGGGCTTATCGGAATCTGGAAGCCCCCTTTAACAAGGTGACCCCCAGATCCCGGCCCCCCCCCTGTGTGAAATGGTAAGGGGGTACATAAGTACCCCTACCATTTCACGAAAAAAGTGTCAAAAATGTTAAAAATGACAAGAGACAGTTTTTGACAATTCCTTTATTTAAATGCTTTTTCTATCTTCCTTCATCTTCTGGTTCTTCTGGTTCTTCTGGCTCTTCTGGCTCTTCTGGTTCTTCCTCCGGCGTTCTCGTCCAGCATCTCCTCCGCGGCGTCTTCTATCTTCTTCTCCTCGGGCCGCTCCGCACCCATGGCATGGGGGGGAGGCTCCCGCTCTTCTCTTCTTCTCTTCTTCTCTTCTTCATTTTCTTCTCCGGGCCGCTCCGCAATCCATGCTGGCATGGAGGGAGGCTCCCGCTGTGTGACGGCGCTCCTCGTCTGACAGTTCTTAAATAACGGGGGGGCGGGGCCACCCGGTGACCCCGCCCCCCTCTGACGCACGGTGACTTGACGGGACTTCCCTGTGACATCACGGGGAATGCCACAGGGAAGTCCCGTCAAGTCACTGTGCGTCAGAGGGGGGCGGGGTCACCGGGTGGCCCCACCCCCCCGTTATTTAAGAACTGTCAGACGAGGAGCGCCGTCACACAGCGGGAGCCTCCCTCCATGCCAGCATGGATTGCGGAGTGGCCCGGAGAAGAAAATGAAGAAGAGAAGAAGAGAAGAAAAGAAGAAGAGAAGAAGAGAAGAGTGGGAGCCTCCCCCCCATGCCATGGGTGCGGAGCGGCCCGAGGAGAAGAAGACGCCGCGGAGGAGATGCTGGACGAGAACGCCGGAGGAAGAACCAGAAGAACCAGAAGAGCCAGAAGAACCAGAAGAACCAGAAGATGAAGGAAGATAGAAGAAAGAAGAAGCATTTAAATAAAGGAATTGTCAAAAACTGTCTCTTGTCATTTTTAACATTTTTGACACTTTTTTCGTGAAATGGTAGGGGTACTTATGTACCCCCTTACCATTTCACACAGGGGGGGGGCCGGGATCTGGGGGTCACCTTGTTAAAGGGGGCTTCCAGATTCCGATAAGCCCCCCGCCCGCAGACCCCCACAACCACCGGCCAGGGTTGTGGGGATGAGGCCCTTGTCCTCATCAACATGGGGACAAGGTGTTTTGGGGGGCTACCCCAAAGCACCCTCCCAATGTTGAGGGCATGTGGCCTGGTACGGTTCAGGAGGGAGGGGGGGCCGCACTCTCGTCCCCCCCTCTTTTCCTGCGGCCTGCCAGGTTGCGTGCTCGGATAAGGGTCTGGTATGGATTTTTGGGGGGACCCCACGCCGTTTTTTTTTTTTTTTTTTGGCGCGGGGTTCCCCTTAAAATCCATACCAGACCTGAAGGGTCTGGTATGGAATTTAGGGGGAACCCCACATCATTTTTTTTTTTAATTTTGGCCGGGGTTCCCCTTAATATCCATACCAGACCTGAAGGGCCTGGTATGGAATTTAGGAGGACTCCCACGTCATTTTTTTTTTTTTATTTTGGTTCGGGGTTCCCCTTTGGGGAATTCCCATGCCGTTTTTATCAATGAACTTCTATGTGTATTGTCGGCAATGCAATAGCCGCGGGTAGTTTTAAATGAGTTTTTTCCTTCAAAATGTCATTTTGCTGTCAGACTGTTCTAAACACAGGAAACATGCGCCCCTTTACAGGCATACTATAGACACCCCCCAGGTACGAAATTTAAAGGGATATTACACTTTTATTGTTTGACTTTAAGCATTATTAAAATCACTGCTCCTGAAAAAACGGCCGTTTTTAAAACTTTTTTTTGCATTGATCCATGTCCCCTGGGGCAGGACCCAGGTCCCCAAACACTTTTTATGACAATAACTTGCATATAAGCCTTTAAAATTAGCACTTTTGATTATTCATGTTCGTGTCCCATAGACTTTAACGGTGTTCGCATGTTCGAATGAACTTTTTTCCTGTTCGCATGTTCTGGTGCGAACCGAACAGGGGGGTGTTCGGCTCATCCCTACTGGCAGGGCTTGTTATAATGCCTAGGATTACGAACAGTAGTAGCGCTGTATGGAGAAGAAATCTCCAGTAAGGCTGTAGGTATACAAGAAGAAAAAAATAAAAACAAAAGATATATCAACACAAATGAGCAACCTGAACCGTTAAATAATTAAAGTAACATAAACAATTGGGGTGTAATGCATGAGCTCAAAATAAGCTAGTGCTAACAAATAAGCTGCTAGAGTATCAGCGGAGTTTGTCATGTTTGGGCTTGTTGGAGTAGTGGGCCCTCTTCATGAGTCTTTTCTTGGGCTGCAAAGATCCCTATTGCCAGGAGAGAGAGAGGGGGCAGCCGTGGACTGTGTATCCATAGGAATATGGCGGTAAGCTTGTAGGTAGTTGGCTGCTTCCTTAGGGCATGAAAAAGTTTCTGGATCACCAGCCGGGTCAGTGAAACGAAGGACAGCGGGATAGGCTAGTGTGAATTTCACTCCTTTCTGGAAAAGTGCTGTACAGATGGGTTGGAAGGCCTTGCGTCTGCGGGAAACCTCCTGAGAGTAATCTGCAAAAATGAGCAGTTTATGGTCATCCAGCTGTAGAGATTTGGTATTCCAGAAGGATCTGAGAATAACTACCCTGTCCGTGTAGTTTAGATGGCGGACGATAACCGAGCGGGGGGGCGGCAATAGTTTGAAGGTGTCCCCATGCGGTGTGCTCTTTCTACTACACATGGCGCCGATATCCCCAGAACTTGAGGTAAATGTGTAGCACAGATCTCCTGCAATGAGCTGACATTGAATGATTCAGGGAGACCTATAACTCTCAGGTTGTTCCGACGGGAACAGTTCTCAAGGTCATCAAGCTTTTCCAATATGTACTTCTGCCATGGGTCTGAACATGTTGTTGGTCACTTGCCTGGGAAGTTTGTACTTCGTCTTCCAAATCTGAGAGGCGGTGCTCCAGCTCTGATAGCCTTTTGGCATGTTCTCCCATTTTCTTCCTGAGCTGTGTAATGCGCTTGCTGAGGTGTTCATCTCGTCCGCCATGCTGCCTGGTGCTAAGGCAGGGGATGGGGCTCTGGGCTGGAGGTCGCAGCGATGCTGGGACCAATGTGGACTATGTACTGATCCACGCTGCGGGTCATGGGGGAGAGTGGGAGAGCAGATGAGGTGGCGGGAGCCTGCGAGCCGTGTGTGGATGGCTTTGTATGCTGGTGGGATCGGAGCCACTGAACCTCATTCCTACCTCATGTGGCACTGGAACCATAAATCAGTGATGTCTTTGACAAAGGTCAGGCTGGTATTTTGCTGCCACATCGGCCTTATGATTGCACAATTGACCCTTAACCTGGTGCCTTTCCTCCTTGTGGCTGGGTTTACCCTTTGTCTGTCTTGGAGGATAAGGCTACGGAGGTGCATGTTGCAGATTCACTTTCCCGTGGGTTCATCCGCAAATCCTCCTGACAGTGCTGGATTTTTCTTTGTGAAAAAGAAGAGTGGTGAACTGAGACTTATCGATTTATAGGGGTCTTAATTGTATTACAGTTAAAAATGTTTATCCAATCTCATTGATTACGGAATTATTTGACCGTCTCAAGGGGGCAATGGTCTTCACTAAGCTCAATTTGAGAGAGGCATACAATCTTGGGAAGATTAAGGAAGGCGACAAATGGAAAACTGCATTTATTACTAGGAATGGATACTATGTATACCTCATGATGCCCTTTGTTCTCTGTAACGCTTCTGAAGTTTTCCAGGAATTTGTTAACAATGTCCTCCAAGATATGCTGCAGCAATGTGTGGTGGTTTACCTCAATGATATTCTCATATTTGAAATCCCTAGAGAACCACCACACAGACATTTCCCGTGTGCTACAGAGGTTGAGAGAACAACCTGTATTGCAAGTTGGAGAAGTGCAAGTTCCATTGTGAACAGTAGGGATGAGCTTTCTGTTCGGGTCAAAAATGAGTTTGACTAGAACATTGGCTGTTTGCCCATTCGTTGAAAACCGAACATTATGGGCCGTTTGTGCCAAATTCGAGCGGCGGGTAATGGCCCATAATGCACTGTGGGAGCGCAGAGGATTGCTGTATGATGATTGGCCAGAGCATGCACCATAACCTGCATGCTGTGGCCAATCACAGCGCCCTCAGCTAAGAGAGCCATAATTGGCCAAAGGCAGGGTGCCTTTGCCAATCATGGCTCAGGGGGACTAAATCCATGCCCCACACTATATAAGGCCAATTACACGTCGGCCTTGTGCAGTGTGTCGTTGCTGGCGTGGACGGAGAGAGAGTGTCATTTAGATTGAGCTGCAGTGTATTTAATATATATATATATATATATATATATATATATATATATATACACACACACACACACAGTCAGTCTCGTATATATATATATATATATATATATATATATATATATATATATTAAATACACTGCAGCTCAATCTAAATGACAGTGAGATATAGCTAAACTGTATGCAGTGTGTATATATATATATATATATATATATATATATATATATATATATATACATACACACATATACATACACACACACACACACACACACAGTCAGTTTCGTATATATATATATATATATATATACACACTGCATACAGTTTAGCTATATCTCACTGCAGGCCGTTCCTGGTGTACTCTTTCTAATATACTTCTGGCAGACAGGCGATTCAGTTAGCTGCAGTGTATTTAATATATATATATATATATATATATATATATATATATATATATATATATATCCACTGCATACAGTTTAGCTATATATTACTGCAGGCCATTCCTAGTGTACTCTTTCATTTTCACAAGTGCGCAAAGTCCTTTCTAGTATTAAGAGAGGTATGGACTCCAGAGAGAGAGAGAGATATCATTATTAATAAGACCTCATCTGGAATATGCAGTTCAGTTTTGGGCACCAGTTCTCAAAAAGGATATTGAGGAACTGGAGAAAGTGCAGAGAAGGTCAACC
The DNA here is from genome assembly GCF_042186555.1 of Aquarana catesbeiana. Classification (NCBI taxonomy): domain Eukaryota; kingdom Metazoa; phylum Chordata; class Amphibia; order Anura; family Ranidae; genus Aquarana; species Aquarana catesbeiana. The sequence continues at coordinate 176,656,901 of NC_133326.1, forward strand.
AAATGGATAAGAGGCATGGATGAGCTCAGCTATGAAGAAAGATTAGAGGAACTGAATTTATTCTCTCTTAAGAAGAGGATATTAATGGGGATATGATCAACATGTACAAATACATAAGCGGTCCATATAGTGAACTTGGTGTTGAGTTATTCACTTCAAGGTCATCACAGAGGACAAGGGGACATTTTTTTACGTCTAGAGGAAAACAAATTTTATCTCCAAATGCGGAAAGGTTTCTTCACAGTAAGAGCTGTGAAAATGTGGAATAGACTTCCTCCAGAAGTGGTTCTGGCAAGCTCAGTAGATTGCATTAAAAAAGGTCTGGATTCTTTCCTAAATGTACATAATATAACTGGGTACTAACATTTATAGGTAGAGTTGAACCAGGCAAAATCTGATTGCCTCTCGGGGGAATCAGGAAGGAATTTTTTCCCCTGCTGTAGCAAATTTGCTGGGGTTTTTCACCTTCCTCTGGATCAACTGTGGGTAAAGGGTGTGTATATGGGATTGTATGATTTTTTTTTTTTTGGTTAAATTAGATGGACTTTATTATTATTATTATACAGGATTTATATAGCGCTAACAGTTTACGCAGCGTTTTACAATATAAAAGGGAGACAATACAGTTATAATACAATAAGATACAGGAGGATTAAGAGGGCCCTGCTCGGAAGAGCTTACAATCTAATAGAGTGGGGCAGGTGGTACAAAAGGTTGTAACTGTGGGGAATGAGCTGATGGAAGTGGTAAAAGATTCATTAGAGATGTTATAGGCTTTCCTGAAGAGATGAGTTTTCAGGGATCGCCTGAAGGTAGCAAGAGTAGGGGATAGCCAGACAGGTGGAGGTAGTGAGTTCCAGAGGATGGGAGAGGCTCTGGAGAAATCCTGGAGACGAGCATGAGAGGAGGAGACGAGAGAGCTTGAGAGTAGGAGGTCTTGAGAAGAGCGGAGAAGACAATTTGGGTGATATTTGGAGACAAGATTGGTGATGTAGCTCGGGGCAGAGTTGTGAATGGCTTTGTATGTTGATTAGTATTTTGAATTTAATTTGCTGGGTGATTGGGAGCCAGTGTAGGGATTGGAGGAGAGGGTTGGCAGACACAGAGCGGTTGGTAAGGTGGTTAAGTCTGGCAGCAGCATTCATGATAGACTGAAGAGGGGATAGCCTATGGAGAGGCAGGCCAATGAGAAGGGAGTTGCAATAGTCAAGGTGAGAGATAACAAGGGAGTGAATGAGGAGCTTGGTGGTTTAATTTGTTAAAAAGGGGCGACTTTTAGAGATGTTACGGAGGTGAATTCTACAAACTTTTGACAACGATTGGATTTGAGGCTGAAATGACAAGTCAGAGTCTAGGATTACACCTAGTCCCCTGGCGTGAAGGGAGGCACTGATGGTTGCATTGTTGATTTTGATGGAAAAGTCATGGAGTGGGGCACGGGCGGGGGGAAATATTAATAGCTCAGTTTTAGAGAGATTTAGTTTAAGGAAGTGGTGCGACATCCATGCTGATATGTCAGTTAGTAAATTAGTAATGCGAGAGGAGACTGAAGGAGTGAGGTGAGGAGTAGACAGATAGATTTGGGTGTCATCAGCATATAAGTGGTATTGGAAGCCGTGGGCAGTTATCAAGTGACCAAAGGAGGAGGTGTAGATAGAGAAGAGAAAGGGTCTAAGAACGGAGCCTTGGGGGACCCCCACAGAAAGGGGCAATGGAGAGGATGGGACAGAGCTGTAGGTGACACTGAAGGAGCGCTGTGATAAATAGGCAGAGAACCAGGGTAGAGCAGAATCTTGGAGGCCAAGAGAATGTAGTTTATTGAAAAGGAGCGGGTGGTCAACAGTATCAAAGGCCGCAGAGAGGTCAAGTAGTAGGAGTATGGAGTACTGGCTGTTGGTTTTAGCAGTTAGTAAATTATTAGTGAGTTTAACTAAGGCAGTTTCTGTGGAGTGCTGTGAGCAAAAGCCAGACTGTAAATGGTCAAGAAGGTTATTTTCACTGAGGTAGGAGCTAAAACGGTTGCAGACTAAGCGTTCCAGAAGTTTAGAGGTGAATGGGAGCAATGAGATGGGTCTTAAGTTGTTCAGGTTGGTAGGGTCCAGTGAGGGCTTTTTAAGTATGGGAGTGATCTGCGCATTTTTTAGAGGCGAGGGGAAGGTGCCACTAGAGAGGGAGAGATCGAAGATGTGAGTGAGGAAGCATAGGATAGAAGAAGAGAGTGACCGTAGTAGTTGTGAGGGAACAGGATCCAGGGGACAATTGGTTAAGTGGGCATCTGAGAAAAGTTTTGTAACCTCTTCAGTAGTAGCCAATTCAAAAGAGGAGAGTGTTGAATGTGCTGTTAGGTAAGGTATGTTGGGTGGGGAAGATGTACGCACAGTGGAGGTATCCTCACGAATTGCATCAATCTTGTCTTTGAAGTGATTGGCAATCTCTTGGGCAGTGAGTGAGTTAGTGGGTAGAGGGGGTGGGGGACGAAGCAGAGAGTTAAAGGTTGAGAAGAGCTGATGGGGACTGGATGACAAGGAATTAAAAAGAGAGACAAAGTAGGCTTGTTTGGCAGCATGGAGGCATGAATTGTATTTTAGAAGGGCAGATTTATATAGGGTGAAGTCTTGAAGGCATTTGATTTTACGTCACAGTCGTTCAAGAGCAAGGCAATGTCTCTTGAGATTTCAAGTGTTGTCAGTTTGCCAGGGTTGTAACAGTCGGGGCCTGATTCTGCATGTGGTTAGAGGAGCAAATGCATCTAGTAATGATGAGAGTGAACTGTTGTAGACAGAGGTGGCCAGGTCAGGACAGGGCAGGGCAGGGGAGATATTATGTCATATAGGTGGTCAGTAGCAGAATAGGGAAGAGAAGGGTTAAAGTGGCAAAGATTTCTACAAGTAATTGTTTGCTGCTTGGAAGGATGGGTGGTTGGAGGCAAGGATACAGTGAAAGTAATGAGGTTGTGATCAGAAAGAGGAATGGTGGTGTTGGTGAGGTTGCCAGGGTTGCAGAGATGGGAGAATACAAGGTCAAGGGTATTACCATTGGAGTGAGTGGAAGTATGTGTCCATTGGGTTAGGTCAAAAGATGAGATTAAGTCAAGGATTTTAGCTGTAGTTGGGCTGTTAACATTGACAGGAATGTTGAAGTCACCAAGAATGATAGTGGGTGTTTCAGAGGAGAGAAAGTAGGGTAGCCAGGCAGCAAAGTCATCAAGAAAGCACGATACTGGCCCAGGAGGCCGATAAATTGCTGCAATCCTCAGTGAAATGGGAGAAAACAGATGAATACAGGGCATCTTGAAAGAAGAGAGGGATAGAGAGGGAGGGACAGGAAGGACTTGGAAGGTGCTTTGTGGAGATAGAAGGAAGCCAACTCCACCTCCTCTCTGTCTGCTGGGTCTGGGGGAGTGAGTCCAATGGAGACTACCATGGGAGAGGGCAGCCGGAGAAGCTGAGTCAAAATTTTGAAGCCAGGTTTCTGTTATGGCGAGTAAAGCCATGAGAGATGAAGAGGTCATGTACAGATGTTAGCTTGTTACAGATGGAGCGGGTGTTCCAAAGGGCACATGAGATTGGTGGGCTGCTTTGAGGAAGCAGGGGGATAGAAATTAAGATGAGTGGATTGCGGTGGTTGCCAGAGGGGGAGGGGTATTGGATATGTGGCTTGCAGTTGGAAAATGCCAGACCAGGATTAGGAGAAATGTCACCTGAGACTAGGAGAAGGAGGAGGGCAAGAAAGGCAAGAAAGGCAAGATGGGAGTGGGATGTGTATTAGGGCGTACACACGGTCGGACTTTGTTCGGACATTCCGACAACAAAATCCTAGGATTTTTTCCGACGGATGTTGGCTCAAACTTGTTTTGCCTACACACGGTCGCACAAAGTTGTCGGAATTTCCGATCGCCAACCACGCGGTCACGTACACCACGTACGACGAGACTAGAAAAGGCCGGTTCAGAACCAAGCGCGGCACCCTTTGGGCTCCTTTTGCTAATCTCGTGTTAGTAAAAGTTTGGTGAGAGACGATTCACGCTTTTTCAGACTCGTGGCTTTCAGATCGTTTTCTGCCGTTCAGTTTGTGCTTGTGGGTTTGTATCTGCTCTTCAGTGCGTGCAGTCAGTTCGTATCAGAGTTTTCTGTGTGATCTTGCCTGCTTGTTGCTGTTTTTCAGGTCGCTCTTCACAGGCCTTGCTGTTCTTCAGTGCGTTCTGTTACATCGTTCTGAGCAGCCGACCGTTTTCTAGCCATGTTTCGTATGCGTACTCCTCGTAGAGTTCGTGCTGTGCGGGGGCTTGGTGTTGGGGTCCTGACCTTGACACAAGTCCAGTCCATGAACAGGGTGGGGAGGAGTTCATGGACCAAGAATTGGTTGCTTCAGCGTGACCAGTTCTGTCATATGCCTTTGCTCCATGAGATCCGTGAGAATAATCCTGATGATTTCAGGAACTTTCTCAGGATGACGGACCCCGTGTTTCACCGTTTGTTGGCTTCGCTGACCCCCTATATCAGCAGGCAGGATACCTGCATGAGGCAAGCCATCACTCCGGAGCAGAGGTTGGTCGTTACCCGGCGGTATTTGGCCACAGGGAGAAGTCTGCAGGACTTGAAGTTCTCGACAGGCATCTCCCCCCAGGCTCTGGGGATCATTATCCCAGAGACCTGTTCTGCCATCATACAGGTCCTGCAGAAGGAGTATAAGAAGGTAAGATTTTTATCCTTTTATATCACATTTTATTGTCTTTAATGTTTGATAATATATTGTATTTCTTTCCTTATTCCCTAATTACCATGCTTGTAATATGCTGTGAATGTCCCCTTTGTCCTCATGCATGCTGGATTTTTATGTAATTATTATTTAAGGTCCTTCATACATATTTGCCCTTCAATAACCTCCTCAGCATGGTGTCTCCTGCCCTATAGTCACCTCATGTAGTCACTTAACAATGTATTTTATCAGCTCCATAGTAGTGCTTTACCCCAAACACCCCCTAAAATGTTTGGTAATGTTATTTTTGATTTAAATTCAGGCAGAGTGCCAGAGGCTTTTTTTGTGGTGTCCCCAAATATTTTTTAGTAACCCTCCCTGCCCCAACTGCTAAGTCAGCTGATCCCAATTCGCTATCCTCAATCATCTATCTGCTGACTTTGCCAAACCCATACACACTATACCCATCTCTTTTGTGGTCAGATTTATGGCTGAATTACCCAAAGCATGTAGTGCAAGGGCCTGCCTGTATACTTTCCAATGGTACTGTTTAAAGTTTTTGTATCCTATTATTATCTTGATAGGTAATAGCAGAATGTCCAAATGTCCTCAAATGTGTACAGTGTGTATTTATATCTTTGTATTATGACACTTCTTACCTGTCCAGTGGGCTGCCAATAGTGTAACTAAGGAGGGGCTGTTCCAAGTAAGACCCATTATTTAGGCATTCATCTCTCAATGAAGTGAAGAGGGTTACCTGTCCAAGATTTCCACACACCCCATAATGTTAGAAATGGCCCATGGGGGGGGGAGGGGGAATATGATAGGTGTACCTTATACTTTGGCCTTGTTAAATTCCCCTTAATAAATGCTATCTGGAGGTTGCCCCATAATGTTTGTGTCTAATCTGCTTGCCATGTTTCAGCGTAAAAATAGTAATGTTTATTGTTTTTTCCTCAACAGTTTCCTTCCACGCCACAGGAATGGCAGACTGTGGCCTCCCACTTTGCCCAGCGGTGGGACTTTCCTAACTGCGGAGGGGCAATTGATGGGAAACACGTCCACATCGTCCCACCACCCAACTCGGGGTCGTACTATTATAATTACAAGGGGTTTAATAGTATAGTGATGTTGGCGGTGGTGTCGGCTAATTACGAATTCTTGTATGTGGACATGGGGAAGAATGGCCGGATGTCCGATGGTGGAGTCATCGCCCAGACGGAGTTCTACAGGCGTCTCCAGAATGGCAGCTTGGACTTGCCAGCTCCAGAGAACAATGTGGAAGGACTCCCATTTGTGTTCGTTGCTGATGAAGCATTTGCCCTGGGGGACCACCTGATGCAGCCATTCCCTCACCCCGGAACAGAGGGTTTTTAATTACCGGCTGTCCAGAGCCCGAAGAGTGGTGGAGAACACATTTGGAATCCTGGCCAGCCGGTTCCGCCTCTTTCTGACACCTATCCATATGGCAGAGTATAAACTGAACCATATAATACTTGCGTGCTGTGTTCTCCATAACTTTTTACGGAAACATTCGGCCAACTATGCTGGCTCAGTTGGGCCTGAGGCCGGAATCCTACATCAAACCACACTGACGGCGCTTGAAAGTGGCCGTCCTGGCTTGCCCTCCCTGAATGCCCGTGATGTCCGGTTACGCTACCTGGAGTGCTTTGCGGGTAGGGGGGCTATCAATATGCCAGACAATATGTGAAGCCTTTTTAAAATTAAAAAAAAAAGAAAATCTTTGTGGACATTTACTGCTTGTGTTTGTTTTAGCTGACCCTGACAGAAATGTTTTGAGTGCAGAAAATGTCGTGATTGGGTAACCTTATACAAAGCACTGTTGGCTGTTATTTCCTAAATGCAAAAACACATTTCACTACAAGTGCATTTGCAACTGCACTGAAACTGCACTTGTAGTGCAAAGAGGATTTGCCCTTAGGAAATAACCCCCACTTTTGCATAAAACAGCTATTACATCACCCCAAAAGTGTTGTAGTGTTGAGACAATAATCCACACATTCTTGAGTAAGCCACTTTTTTATACCTGCACAATCACATATGCATTTACCAAAGGTTTTTAAAACAAACCAACATGTTTGTTGTATAACAATTTTTGCAGTAGCATTATCAAAAATTGAAATGTCCATTTCAGATAGAACAGGCCTGTGTAAAACCAACAAGAAAGCCAAAAAACTTGAACTTACAAAGTTCACATTAGGTAAAACCTGAAGGCTATATCAGACATCAGTATTTAGGAACTGGGTTTGATATAGCGTTCAGATGGGGGGAAATCACCCCTGGAAAAGCCAAATTTGGAAGATGCACACCAATTTCCCAATGTCAACATGTGCTATCTGCCATCAGGGGGGATCAAGGGACGTGTTTTGGGGGAGCAAGCCCTTCCTCAACGCGACTTTATAATTGAGGAAGGGGTTGCACCCCCAAAACGCGTCCATTGATCTCCCGTGATGGCAGATAGCACATGTTGGCACACTGTGTGCATCCTCCAAATTTGGCTTTTCAAAACATTGCAAAAAAATTTAAAAGATTGAACCACAATACAAAAAGTGATTTTGTGGGGTTTTAAATTCGCCCCAAAACATCAATGATGTTATTATTTTTTTTAATAACATCATGGATTTTTTGCTGGATGTTTTGCAGTTCAGCATTACACCCCATGATCTCCCCGATCAGGATCTGGGCACTTTCTGAAGTAAAGCGTTCTCTATCCCTCACATCACGATCACCTAAAAAAAGATAAAGAAAAAAAAAAAACAGGTCTCAAAAATCTGCCACCATCCATCTCTTTTACCTGAGCCTGTGGTCGCAGACACTCACCTGTTGTGGTGCCAATCTCCACCACATCTTCTTCATCCTCCTGCTCAACTTGTGTTGGTGTAAGTTCCCCTTCTTCCAGAGGTGGGGGGTCTCTGGTCTCCTCGGATGAGGGGTGTCCTCCGAGTCTTTTCTCCCCTATGTAAAACAAAAATGGTATAATTAGCACACAGATATTTGATGGCAGAACTAGAAATAGGAAACATTGCTTGGAAGTGGGGTACAATTGTCTATTTTAGCCGAGTTCCAAGATGTATTTTTTTTATTGCCCTTTGTCAAGCTGCAATACTTTACCTGTTTAGTACAAGCTTCACAGATGGAGACCCCCCTATAGTATACACTGGAGCACCTGTGTGGCCCCCTAATAAAAATGGTGTTCTTGTGTCCCACACTAGTGCTCCAGTGTCCAGATGTGAAAACAGCTGCTCAGTGTCCTCTCCTTACACACAATTTAGTTTGCATTTCATTCTAGTAACAAACCCATCTACACAAACAAATATTTGGTATCCAAGTAGGCCCAAAAAAAAATGTGGGAAAATGCATATGGCCTAAACAATGGTGTTCTAGAGGCCGAAAGAAAAATGTTTGATACGAACGAATAATGGGCCCATGAACATTAAAGTTGCCCTTTTAAACGTTACAATTAATAAAAGCATATGGAGCAGCACGAACGTAATAAAGACAGAAAGAATAGGAACACAGCACAACTACTTACATTTTTGCAGCACTCTCCGGATCTTTCGGTACTGCTCTGGCTCTCTCAACTTCAGGTCCGACCACCGCTTCCTGAGCTGATCTTTAGATCTTCGTACCCCGAAATTCCTGTGAAGGCTTTTGACCACTTTTGCCATGATCTTGGCCTTTCTGATGTTGGGGTTGGGGTAAGGCCCATACTTTCCGTCATAGTCGGACTTCTTCATGATGTCGACCATCTCCAACATCTCCCCAAAGGACATATTTGTGGCCTTAAAACGTCTCCTTCTGGATCGGGACATGTCCGGATCCGGGCTTTCCTCCCCCTCGTTGCTAGAATTAGCATGCACCTGTTCTAACTCCGCCATGTGCTCTTCACCCACTGCGCCGAATGAAAAGGGGCGGGGAATAGACTAGAAAGAACGTCAGGGGCGGGCGGAGTTACATGCATACGCAGTGTGTATAAAGCGTAACACGCGTGCGTATTACGTATGATCTGTGAGTGGAGGAAGGAGCATTGGACGCGCCGATCGTAAGAACGAAGGTAAGAGACAAACTTGTGCCTATACTGCTTCTAGATTGAGGCCTATATTGTAACAAGATTAGGAGAGTTTTGTCTGACATTAGGCTTTGTCTTGTGTTGTGTCTTGCAGTGAACATGGATATGCTACTCAAAGATAATGACTTCATGCCAGTATTCATAGATATGTTACGGGAGCTGCCCTGTCTGTGGGAGATTAACCACCCCCATTTCAAGAACCAAACAAAGAGGAAGGCAGCACTGGTGCAATTGTGTGAAATTGTGAAGCAGGTGATCCCCACGGCAGACATCACCTATTTAAAGATATTAATTGGTTGCCTGAGGAGCACATATCTAAGGGAGCGCAAGAAAGTCCAGGATTCGCAGAGATCAGGAGCAGCAGATGACATCTATGTCCCCAGGATGTTGTACTACGACAGGCTGCATTTTATGGCAGGCCAGACTGAACCCAGGCCATCCCTCTTCAGTCTTCCTTCCATGCTTCCTTCCCCCCCGGCTGAGGCTTCTGACGCCCAACCTGGGCCTTTCAGGCCACATGTGGAGGAGCCCAGATTGAGCCAGGTATAGCATTCCTCGAAATATTTCTGCTTGTCCAATCAATGATGTTAACTAGATGTTAGTTGGGAGTACTAATTTAGGATTGGGATTGATGAAGCAAAACATTACAACCATGTCCCTTTTTCATACACAGGGATGTCTCAGCCAGGAGGTGGCCGGGCCGAGCCGGCTGGCTGATCTGCAGGTCCCTCCACCTCCCCTGAAAAGAGAAAGTGGCAGTAGGAGGAGTGCCCTAGAGGAGGCTGCTATAGGATTCTTTTGGAGGGCTACAGAGGTCCTGGGAGCACCCCACACCATGGAGGAGAACATTGCTGCCTTCATTGCATATAAAATGCAGAGGATGGAGGAGGGCCAACAAGTCATGTGTGAGGCCCTCATATTGGAGGCTCTTGAGAAAGGTATGAGGGGCCAAATGACACCTCAGACACACTTTTGTGATGGTCCTCCTCCTCCTCCTGCAGGTCCTCCTCCTCCTCCTCCTCCTCCCTCTCCTCCAGGTCCCCCCCAGTCCTCCTTCAGGTCCTCCCAGTCCTCCTCCAGGTCCTACTCCTCCTCCTGCCACATCTCCAACTGCACAGCCACAGCCTGGAAGGAAGCGTGGAAGGAAGACCAGACAGTGATTGCCCTGGGTTCAGTCTGGTCGGCCAAAAGATGCAGCCTCTTGTGGTACCACAGCCTGGGGACACAGATGTCATCTGCTGCTATCCGGATCTCTGCGAATTCTGGACCAGACTGCCCTCCCTTACATATGGACTCCTCAGGCCACCAATGTTGATGTTGAAGAATTGATGTCTGCCGTGGGGGTCCCAGGCTTCGCTAATTTCTCCTGTTGATCCAGTGTTGCCTTCCTCTTTGTTGGTTCTGATCCCTTAATAAAGGATTTTTTTTTTTAATTATACTCTCCTATGTGTTTTACTTCAAAAAGGACAGTTTGTTTGTGAGGATTCAGGTACATTTCAAATATACAATGTGAAATGAACAAGGGACACCAACACCAAACAATCTCCTTGAGATTAAATAATAAAAGATATCAATGGTGTTGGGGTAACTTGACACACAAAACACACCCAAAATCATTCTGGAGTAAAAATAAAAATAACATTGAACAAAGATCAGCCTTGGAAAAAATCAAAACATTAAAGAAAAAAAAAAGGCTGAAAATCCAAAAAAAAAAAAAAAATAATAATATAAAACTGTCAGATGTGACAACTAATAACAATATATTCAGGGAATCCCACTAAAAAAACACAAATAAAAGTTTGTGAGAAGTGTGTGTGTGAATATGAGCAGCAAAACTACTTAATTCTTGTCACATTATAAAGAAGAAGAGAGTGAGCTGTATTAAACCATTTTTAACATTGCAGCATGACGAAAGTGCTGTATCCATTGCGAATGCTAAGTTTACCAGAACGAGCTGTCCCGTCTCAGAATTTCTTCTGAGCATGCCTGGCACTTTGTGCGTCGGAACAGGCCACACACGGTCGGAATTGACGCAATCAGATTTTGTTGTCGGAAAATTTTATCTCCTGCTGTCCAACTTTGTGTGTCGGAAAATCCGATGGAAAATGTCCGATGGAGCCCACACACGGTCAGAATTTCCGACAACACGCTCCGATGGGACATTTACCATCGGAAAATCCGACCGTGTGTACGGGGCATTAGAGCGCTCGTGTCTAGTTTCCCTGGTGTTTATGTCAGCATGTGGATGCAGCAAATGCAGGAGATGATGGGTGTCATAGTAGGGAGAGGGTAGGAGTGAGGGTGATATGTGCATGCTGCAGGGAAGAGAGGAGGGGTAGAGAAAAGAGAATTTGAGGATAGAAGACACCAATGTGAGAAGGAAAATAAGGAGCATGTTAGTGGATAGAGAGTGGGAAACTAACTTTATATTAAAAAAATGTCAAAAACTGGTTTGCTTGTCGTCTTGCAGAGTGGAGCAGAGTTCTTGTTGTATCTTCATCCAGCTTTAGTTCATCACTTGTGACAGAGCCACTCAGGACAGAGCCATTATGTCTGTGCCTTGCCTCTGTCTGCGCCACTCCATATACCTGCTTTAAATTTATAGGGAGACTAAGCAGGCATGCTTTTCTCAGTTGGTCATTATTGGGTCTTGTGTCTTTGTTCAACCTGATTAACTATGTAACTATTGGGGTTATTTATGAAAGGCAAATCCACTTTGCCCTACCAGTGCAAACTACAAGTGCAAAGTGCACTTGAAATTGCACTGAAAGTGCACTTGGAAGTGCAGTCGCTGTAAATCTGAGGAGTAGATCTGAAATGAGGGGAACCTCTGCTGATTTTATTATCCAATCGTGTGCAAGCTAAAATGCTGTTTTTTATTTTCCTTGCATGTCCCCCTCGGGTCTACAGCGACTGCACTACCAAGTGCACTTTCAGCGCAATTTCAAGTGCACTTTGCACTTGTAGTTTGCACTTGTAGTGCAAAGTGGATTTGCCCTTAGTAAATAACCCCGAAGTCTCAACAACGCTGGTGGCCTAGTCTTTGCGCTGATGTAACTGCCTTTGTACCTGCTTGTCCCATGTGTGCTCAGAACAAACCCCCCACACCTTCCAGATGGCCCCCTACAACCCATATCCAGTGGAGAGAGGCCTTGGACCCACTTGTCTATTGATTTTATTGTGGATTTACCCAACTCCCAGGGCAATACAGTTAGTCTTATGGTGGTTGACTGGTTTTCAAAAATGTCTCAATGTATTTTGCTAAAGAATTTGCGTACATCTAAAGAACTGGCATCAATGTTCACCTTTCAGGTCTTTTGGTTACATGGTTACCTAAAGTTATCAACTTGGACAGCGGTAGCCAGTTTTCGTCCAGGTTTTGGCAAGCTCTTTGTGCTGGGAATTCAGCTTTGCTTCTCCTCGGCATATCACCTTCAGTCCAATGGAGCCACAGAACAGGCCAACCAAGTCTTGGAGCAGGTCCTACATTGCTATATTTTTGACAACCATAACAGCTGTTCGGACCGGTTACCTTGGGCAGAGTTTGCTCACAATAGCGCCATCAATGCTGCGTCCCAATTATCTCAGTTTATTGCAAATTATGGGTTCTAGCCATCCATGTTGCCTTACACATTTTTTCCGCAAGGAATTCCTGCATTGGAGGAACATCTTTGGGAATGCCGTTCCACTTGGGTGCAGGTCCAAGAATCCTTGCAATGTGCCAGAGAGAGGTACAGACTCCATGCTGACCACCAACGCCTACCTTCGCCCTCCTACCAAATTGGGGAGAGGGTCTGGCTGTCTTCTCATAACCTGCAACTCCGTATTTTGGGCCTTTCTGCATTTTACGTAAGATTAACCCAGTGGCCTACACATTGGATCTTCCTTCCAACGTGTGTATTTTCAATGTATTCCATGTTCCCTTATTAAAACCTTTCATGTGCAACCGCTATACAACCTCGGTACTACGTCCTTGCCCGGTTCAGGTTGACAACAGTGAGGAATATGAGATATAATCTATCATTAACACCCATGGGTTTCGTGGACGCATACAACACCTTGTTCATTGGAGGGGTTACGATCTGGAGGAAAGCTCTTGGGTCTCATCCTCTGATTACCCCCTCTGGCTTCCAAACCATGGCTTCTGTTTTTGACTGCATTCCTGATCTGTTGTTATCTTTGATATTACATTAAAGGTGTGATTTTTATTTGCATTTTCTGTCTCTGCCTGGTTTATGGTTCCTGACACTACCTGGACTCCTTGCCCAGCAACACTCCAGTCGGGACATCCTTACAAGGTTTTTCCAGTAGGCGACCATGTTTCTTTGAGCCTAGAAACTCCTGTTCTCACAAGGGAAGCACTCTCACCATTTGGCCTCCCACCAGGTAAGTGATAAAAAGGAGGCTCTAATTTTAACTAAAAACTCAGTTTCAGTAAAACATTTCTGGTAAAAAAGATTTTTTGGATGTAGTGCTACAAACAAATAAAAATTTTTAAAGTTTACATTTGAATAACGAAAAAAAAAAAGGGAAGATGGTGATGAAGGGGCTAATACAGTATAAAGTAATTAGGATTAAAAAAAAGGTTAAACTTAAAAAATAAATACCTTTCCACAGAATACTAATTTATGAATGAAAACAATAACTATAGCTTTCGTTATTAAATTAAAGTGGGTGTAAACCCAAATCCCCAAAACAACATATAAGGTTATCAGTGGTGTACCCCAAAGTTTAGTGTTGGGACCCTTACTTTTTAATTCATTTATAAATGGTATAGGATCTGGGATTAAAAGTACTATTTTAGTCTTTGCAGATGACACCAAGCTATGCGGTGGAATAACGTCCTAACAGGATGTCTCCAAATACAAGCCAACCTCAATGCACTGTTTAAATGGGCAACTAGGTGGCAAATGAGGTTCAATGTTGTAGAGAGGTTTAATGTTGGAGAGAGGCCTTGGACCCACTTGGCTTTTGATTTTATTGTGGATTTACCCAACTCCCAGGACAACACAGTTATTCGTATGGTGGTTAACTTTTTTCAAAAATGTCTCATTGTATTATGCTAAAGAAGATGCGTCCTAAGAACTGGCATAAATTTTCACTCGGGAGGTCTTTTGGTTACATACCTAAAGTTATCATCTCGGACAGGGGTAGCCAGTTTGTGTGCAGGTTTTTGCAAGCCCTTTGTGCACAGTTGATAAATCAGCTTTCCTTCTCCTCGGCATGTCATTCGCTATATTTCTGACCACCATAACAATTGGTTAGACTTGTTACCTTGAGCAGAGTTTGTTCACAATAGCCGCTTCCCGATTATCTATGTTTATGGTTAACTATGGGTTCCAGCTAGGGATGAGCTTCATGTTCGAGTAGAACCCATGTTCGATTCGAACATCGTGTGTTAGGTCGTTCGCCAAATTATGAACGATATGGACCGTTCACACCAAATTCGAGTGGCACATCACGGCCCATAATTCACTGCGGCATCGCAGTGCATTGCTGGCTGATGATTGGCCAAGCATGTACTATGACCCGCATGATTGGTCAATCAAAGCACTGTGTGTACAGAGAGCCATAATTGGCCAAAGCCAATTGCTTGTGTAGGCTCTTTGAAGTATTTCCAGTTACTGTACTGTGTACCCCGCACAGTTGCACCTACAGTATAGCTACCTGCAGCCAGGTGCTTGTGTAGGCTCTTTGAAGTATTTCCAGTTACTGTACTGTGTACCCCGCACAGTTGCACCTACAGTATAGCTACCTGCAGCCAGGTGCTTGTGTAGGCTCTTTGAAGTAATTCCAGTTACTGTACTGTGTACCCTGCACAGTTACACCTACAGTATAGCTACCTGTAGCCAGGTGCTTGTGTAGGCTCTTTGAAGTATTTCCAGTTACTGTACTGTGTACCCCGCACAGTTGCTCCTACAGTATAGCTACCTGCAGCCAGGTGCTTGTGTAGGCTCTTGAAGTATTTCCAGTTACTGTACTGTGTACCCTGCACAGTTGCACCTACAGTATAGCTACCTGAACACAAGTGCAGGTGTTATACTAATAATACTACAGGCAGGCAGTTGATTCTGCTAGCTGCAGTATAATCGGTATATATATATATATATATATATATATATATATATATATATATATATATATATATATATATCTCTCCCAGTTTTGTGCAGCTCACTGCAGGCCATTAGTATGTCTGGAAGGCCAACAAGGAGAGGCAGACAGTCACAAGCCAATAAAAGAGGGCAAGCAGGCTCTGTGTCTAGAGGCAACAGTGCTGGTTGTGGACACGGTGCATCCTCATCAGCACATGGCCGTGGGACATGCTTGGCCTTTTTTTCGGCAGGTGGCCGTGTTGAGCCGCAACATGCGGAAGACTTGGTTGAGTGGATGACCAAGCCGTCTTCATCGTCCTCATCCTCTCTCACCCAGACTCAGGGTACTTTGTCTGGCAAAGCAGCTGCCAACACAGCCTCTTCCCTCGGCTCAATGGCATCAGTGACTCCTTCCCTAGCCCCATAATGTCCTCCTGAGGAGTCCCTCGAACTGTTTGACCACAGTGTTGGGTACATGCTCCAGGAGGATGCCCAGCATTTTGAAGGCACTGGTGATGGTAGGCAGGCAGTAATGTGAGCCCAGACAAAGGGGGTGCCCAAGAAAGACAGCAATCTGGCAGTCATGTTCCCCCTGCTGCAGCATACTGCCAGGTTTGCTCCAGTGATGAGGAGGGAGGGGATGATGAGGTCACTGACTCCACGTGGGTGTCTGATAGGAGAGAGGAGAAGGAGGAGGAGGAGGCACATCACCAATGAGGCAGGATGCCCTCCAGGGGCCAGCCTAAGGGCAGCACACTGACTGCATCACACCGCAGAGCTCCGCATGTGCAGGGCGCTGCTGTCTCTGCACGTTATTCCAAAAGTTCTTTGGTGTGGGCCTTTTTTGAGACGAGTGCATCAGATCCCACCGCTGCTATTTGCAACATATGTCTCAAGCGTATCTCACGTGGCCAAAACATCTCCCGTTTGGGCACCACATGCTTGACCAGAAATATGTTGACCTGCCATGCAGTTCGTTGGCAAGTGTATCTAAAAGACCCACACCAAAGAACAAAGAGGACCTCTCCTTGCTCCTCATCAGCTGGGATCTCCAACCCCACTATACCTTCAGTCCTCTCTGAGACCTGCACTGAGAGAAATGAAGGTGTAGAATTAGGTGTGTCACAGCCAAGTGCTTGCGGGCAATATACTATCGGTACACCGATGTCAGATTGTACCAGGTGAATTTCCCTGCCCCAGCTGCTGCACCGCAGAAAGAAGTTCGCTCCCAGAAATCCACATGCCCAGCGGTTGAATGCTAGCTTGGCAAAATTGCTATCACTTCAACTGCTCTCTTTTCAGTTGATAGACTCTGCCCCCTTCCGTGAGTTTGTGGAATGTGCGGTTCCTCAGTGGCAGGTTCCCAAATGCCACTTTTTCTCACAGAAAGCAATTCCGGCTCTCTACCGGCATGTGGAAGGCAATGTCTTGACCTCGCTGGACAGGGCAGTCAGTGGTAAGGTGCATATTTCCGCTGACTCATGGTCCAGCAGACATGGCCAGGGATGTTACCCAAGTTTCATGGCGCATTGGGTGACTCTTTTATCAGCTGGGAAGGATGCAGGACGAGGTGTAGTAGTGTTGGAGGTTGTTCCACCACCACACCTTCAAAATGCCAGTACTGGTGATTCTGACACACCTCTCTCCTCCACCCCCTCCTCTTCTTCTTCCTCCATGGCCTCTTCCTGTGCTTAGTCCTCGGAACCAGCGGTGCTCCATAGGCTTTCAAGGGGCTATGCAAGTACGCAGGCCAAAAGATGCCATGTGGTGCTTGAGCTGGTGTGCTTGGGGGACAGGAGCCACACTGGCGCAGAGATTCTGTCAGCTCTGCAGGGGCAGGTTCAGAGGTGGTTGACGCCACGCCAATTTAAGGCAGGAATGGTGGTTTGCGACAATGGCACCAACCTCCTCTCTGCCCTCCGACAGGGACAAATGACCCATGTGCCCTGTTTGGCTCACGTCCTTAACTTGGTGATGCAGCGGTTCTTGGGCAGGCACCCGGGCTTACAGGATGTCCTGAGGCAGGCCAGGAAAGTCTGTGTGCATTTCCGCCGGTCATATAATGCCAGTGCTCAGCTGGTAGACCCCCAAAGGGAATTTAACCTGCCCAAGAACTGCCTAATCTGTGACATGCCCACCAGATTGAACTCAGTGTTGGCCATGCTGCAGCGGCTGCACACGCAGAAGAGGGCCATCAATGAGTACCATGTGCGACGATGGCACCATCACAGGGTCAGGAGAGCTTGTTTTTTTCCCCATGCCAGTGGGCCATGATCAGGGATGCATGCACTGTCCTGTCACCATTTGAGGAGGCCACGAGGATGGTGAGCAGTGACAGTGCATGCATCAGTGACACTGTCCCTCTTCTCCACCTGTTGGAGCACACTCTGCGTGGAATAATGGACAGGGCACTTGAGGCAGAACAGAGGCAGGAAGAGGAGGACTTCCTTAGCTCTCAAGGCCCCTTTTATCCAGACAGTGCTCCTGCATGCCCGCCGATCACACAGGAAGAGGACGACTAGGAGGAGGAGCAAGAGGAGGATTGTGTCAGCATGGAGGTGGAGCCTGGCACTCGGCATCAACAGCAGTCTTTAAGGGATCATTTACAGTCCCAAGGAACCCATGGAATTGTACGTGGCTGGGAGGAGGTGGCTGCAGATAATGTCGTCTTTAGTGACCCAGAGGGTCAAACCTACGCTGCATGGCCTCCCTGATCCTGCAAAGCCTGTGGAGGGACCGTCATATTCGTGGTATCAAGGAGAGGAATCAATACTGGCTGGCAACCCTCCTTGACTCACGTTACAAGGGTAAGATTGTGGACCTTATCTTGCCATCGCAGAGGGAGCAGAGGATGAAACAACTTCGGGAGGCCTTGCAGAAAGGTCTGTGCAACGCTTTCCCAGACACTGGGAGGTTACAAACTCCTGTTTCTGGACAACGTGTTGCTTAGGCTTCGGTCAGTCAAAGAAGGAGCGGTGGAGAAGGTGGCCGTCTGACCAATACGTTCAGACAATTTTTTAGTCCGCAGCCCCAAGGTATGATCGGTTCCAGCAACCATCACCAGTGTCTGTTTTACATGGTGCAGGAATACCTAGGGGCAAGATCTGACTTGGACACCTTTCCCACCGAAAATCCTTTGAGTTACTGGGTCTTGAGGAAGGATCACTGGCCAGAGCTTGCACAGTATGCAATTGAGCTACTGGCCTGTCCTGCATCCAGCGTTCTTTCGGAACGCACATTCAGTGCTGCTGGAGGCTTTATAACGGATAACAGGGTGTGTCTGTCCACCGACTCGGTCGATCGACTGACCTTCATAAAAATGAATCAGTCTTGGATCACCACCAGCTACCAAGCACCTGATGCTGATGTAACCGAATAATTTTTTTTGAAATGTCAGATCCCTTCAAGGCTGCCTATGCTGATGTTGAGTGATTATCCTGTTATGCTGAGTGATTATCCTCTTCCTCCTCAATGATCATGCTGATAGCTTGTAAGAACATTTTTGGTTCTGGGCGATGCCACCAGTGGCTAAGGCCCAATTTTTCAGCCCCTGTTTAACAGGGGCATGTAATTACAATTTCCGATGCAATATTTTGCAGGAGGGTTCGTTGCTGCACTCAACTAGAGTATCTGTGAGGGGCTGCAATGTTGTGGCACCAGCACCAGTGCCTAAAGCCCAGTTTTTCAGCCTCTGTTTAACAGGGGTGTGTAATTACAATTTTTAATGCAATACTTTGCAGCGGGGCTTGTTCCTGTGATCCAACTAGAGTATCTGTGAGGGGTTGTAGTGTTGTGGCACCAGCACCAGTGCCTAAGGCCCAATTTTTCTGCCCCTGTTCAACAGGGACATGTAATTACAATTCTTGATCTAATATTTCACAGCAGGGCCTGTTCCAGCACCCACCAAGAGTAACTGTGAGGGCTTACAGTGTTGTGGCACCAGCACCACCACCACCAAAGGCCCAATTTGTCTGCCCCTGTTCAACAGGTGCATGTAATTACAATTCTTGATCTATTATTTCACAGCAAGGCCAGTTCCAGCACCCATCAAGAGTAACTGTGAGGACTTACAGTATTGTGGCACCAGCACCACTACCACCAAAGGCCCAATTTTTCTGCCTGTTCAACAGGTGCATGTAATTACAATTCTTGATCTAATATTTCACAGCAGTGCCCAATTCTGTGCCCACCAAGAGTAACTGTGAGGACTTACAGTATTGTGGCACCAGCACCACTACCACCAAAGGCCCAATTTTTCTGCCTGTTCAACAGGTGCATGTAATTACAATTCTTGATCCAATATTTCACAGCAGTGCCCAATTCTGTGCCCACCAAGAGTAACTGTGAGGACTTACAGTGTTGTGGCACCAGCACCACCAGCACCACCACCACCAAAGGCCCAATTTTTCTGCCCCTGTTCAACAGGGGCATGTAATTACAATTCCTGATCTAATACTTCACAGCAGGGCCCTGTGAGGGCTTACAGTGTTGTGGCAACACCAACACCTAAGGCCACAATTTCTGCAGAGTATATAGGGCAGGCCCCTACTTTCAAAAATCCAACTTACAAATGACTCCTACTTGCAAACGGATGGAGACAACAGGAAGTGAAATGAAATCTACCCCTAGGAAGGGAAATTCTCCCCTGTAAGAGTTAATATGGGAAAAACGTTTCTTCTTTCCACTGATGCTTTATCACCAATCCTTGTTTCACTAAAAACCCCACATTTTCTAAAAACATTTGTCATTGGGACAGAAAGTGAGGTGAAATCTTCTGAAGAGGAGCACAGACCATAAAACAAATGTCACAGGGTCCCTATGTTTTCCAAAAAGCTTAAAATAGATTTTTTGGCAGGAGCTAAACACCTTAAAAATGTACCAGTTCATAATTACAAATAGATTCTACTTAACAACAAACCTACAGTCCCTGTCTTGTTTGCACTGCCTGTATACTGCTGTTCAGAGTATATAGGGCCTGGTGGCCCCACACCTTTCCTTTTTTTAATTTGGGTGTAGGGTTCCCCTTAATATCCATACAAGACCCAAAGGTCCTGGTAATGGACTGGGGTGTACCCATGCCGTTTGTCTCACTGATTTTCATCCATATTGCCAGGACCCGACATTACATTAAAGCCGCAAACAGTTTTAAATGACTTTTATTCCTTTAAAAATGTCATTTTGTGCAGGGACTGTTCTAAGCATGGGAAACATGTGCCACTTTACAGGCATACTATAGACACCCCCTAGGTATGATATTTAAAGGAATATTTCACTTTTTTGTTTTTTACTTTAAGCATCATTAAAATCACTGCTCCTGAAAAAATGGCCGTTTTTAAAACTTTTTTTTGCATTGATACATGTCCCCTGGGGCAGGGCCCGGGTCCCCAAACCCTTTTTAGGACAATACCATGCAAATTAGCCTTTAAAATTAGCACTTTTGATTTCGAACATTCGAGTCCCATAGACGTCAATGGGGTTCTAACGTTCGTGCAAATTCGTGACACATTTGTTCCACAAGGAATTCCTACATTGGTGGAACATCTTCGGGAATGCTGTTCCACTTGGGTGCAGGTCCAAGAATCCTTGCAATGTGCCAGAGAGAGGTACAGACTTAAAGCTGACCACCAACGCCTAGCTGCGCTCTCTAACCAAATTGGGGAGTGGGTCTGGCTGTCATATCGTAAACCTCTGACTCCGTGTTCCCTCACTAAAACTGGCACCTTTCTGCATATTCCATAAGATTAACCCAGTGGCCTATGCATTGGATCTTCCTTCCAATATGCGTATTTTCAATGTATTCCATGTTTCCCTAATAAAAACTTTGGTGTGCAACCGCTATACCTCCTCGGTACCAACCCCCACCTGGTTCAGGCACTCATAGGTTTCTTGGATGCATACAATACCTTGTTGTTATGTACCTAGTAGGTGAGTCCGAATTGCAGAGGATGGCCTCTCTTACACCTTCAACTCGAGGCCCCTGATAGGATAAACAGGAAGCACAGGGGGAGGAGTGGTACAAGTGCCTGGCAGGATCAATAGCAGGAGGACAGTCCAGAGGTTCAAGATATTTGTTGCAGAAGGTAGAAGGCAGGAACTGGCACAGCAGGCTAGTACCCCGGGCAGGCAGGATGGGTAGGCAAGTACAGCAGGCAGGAACTGGATCAGCGGACTGGAACCAGGAACAAGCTGGATCAGCAAACAGACACAGGCAGGCTGGAACTGGATCAGCAGACTGGAACCAGTAACAAGCTGGATCAGCAAACAGGCACAGGCAGGCTGGAACTGGATCAGTAGACAGGAACCAGGAACAAGCGGCATCAGCAAACAGGCACAGCAGGCTGCAACTGGATCAGCAGACTGGAACCAGGAACAAGCGGCATCAGCAAACAGGCACAGCAGGCTGGAACTAGATCAGCAGACTGGAACCAGGAACAAGCTGGATATGACTGCTGCCCCTGGATATGGGTAGCAGAAGGATCAGAGGAGCAGGCAGAAGAGTAGTCAGACAGGCCGGGGGGGTCAGATGCAGGCGGATAGCAGGGATGGTCACAGGCAAGCCAGATAAACACAGGAACAGATTTCAGATAAGCAGGGAACACACAGAATGCTGTAGAGCAGACAGCAAAGGTCACCTGTGTCAGCCAGGTTTAAATAGCCCGCCTGACACTAATGGGCGTGTGCACACGTGTTCCCTTTGGCACCTGCGATCTCACACCAGCAGGTCTGGATCGTCTGTTGCTGGCAGGATCTTCTTGACATTGTCCCCCCCAAGGGGCAGCCTCCGGATGCCCGTCCGGGCCAACTTCTCAGGATGGGACCTTTTAAAGGATTGAATCAGACTCTTAGCGTGGATATTCCCTTCAGGTTCCCATGAGTTCTCTTCAGGCCCATAACCCTTCCATTTCATCAAGAATTGGATTTGATTATTTCTTTTCCTGCAATCCAATATTGTTTCTACTTCAAACTCCTCCTCTCCGTCCACTATTACAAGGTCAGGAGGATCTGAGCTTCAGCCAGGAAAAGAATTGAAAACAAAGGGCTTCAACAGTGTCACGTGAAAAATGGGATGAATTTTAAGCGAATCCAGGAGTTCTAGTTTATAAGCCACTTCATTGATTTTCCTTTTTACGGGAAATGGGCCTATGAACTTAGGACCCAACTTCCTTGAAGGGCACACCAACTTTAAGTTCACTGTGGACAACCATACTAGATTACCGGGTGCCAATATTAGATCCCCTCGTCTTTTCTTGTCGAAGACTTCTTTGTTTTGTTCCTGTGTCCTGGTCATGGTTTCCTGTAATAACTGATTGTTGGAGGAGAAAAAATGTATTGTTTCATGAACTGCTGGTACAGGGCATTATGGAATGAAATTAGGCAGAAATGATGGATGAAAGCCATAATTGTAAAAAAATGGGGTTTGTTTTGTAGCGGGGTGTGGAATTGTTGTAGGCGAATTCAGCCAATAGAAGCAGGGAAATCCAGTCATCTTGGGCAAATGCAGAAAAGCAGCGTAGGTATTGTTTGAGGGTCCTCTCTGTCTGCCCATTTGTCTGGGGGTGGTAAACTGAAGAGAATGATAATTCAATTCCCAGGGCCTTGCACAGAGATTTCCAGAATCGGGTAGTAAATTGTACTCCCCGATCTGAGACAATGTTAACCGGTACTCCATGGAGTTTAATAATTTCTCTGATGAATACCTGCGCTGTTTCAGGGGCTGAGGGAGTGCCTTTCATTGGAATAAAGTGTGCCATCTTCGACAGCCGGTCCACCACTACAAAGATAGAACACCTTAATGAATTTCCGGTAAAAATGAGCAAATCCAAATGAAACGTTGGATTCCTTTCTTATCTGCAGGGACTGGCCAGTCTAGGAATGCATCAATCTTTTGAGGGTACATCTTGATGCCTTCTATAGAAATGATCAATCCTAGGAACGGAATACTCTTTAGCTCAAACTCACATTTTTTAGACTTTGCGTACCGACCATGCTGTCGGAGCTGCGCTAACACACATCTGACATGTCTGCGATGGGCATTTAGGGAAGAGGAGAAGATTAGAATATCGTCTATGTAGACGATAACGAAAGGATCCAGATAGTCCTGAAAAACATCATTAATGAAGTACTGGAACGTGGCAGGAGCATTACATAACATTACTAGGTACTCAAAGTGCCCAAATTGGATGCGAAAAGCTGTTTTCCACTTGTCCCCTTCTCTGATACAGACCAAGTTATAAGCCCCTTGGAGATCAAGGTTGGTAAAGATGGTAGCAGCTCCCAGTCTCTGGAGTAGCTTGGGTACCAAGGGAAGGGGATACTGGTTTTTAACGGCGATCTTGTTTAGCTCACGATAGTCTATGCAAGGCCGAAGGGTGTGATCTTTTTTTTCCACAAAAAAGATACCTGCCGGGGATGTGGATGGATGGATGAAACCTTTTTTTAGGTTTTTGTCACTGTATTCTCTTAGTGTCCCCTGCTCCAATTCGGTTAACGGAAAAATTCTGCCAAAGGGAATTTCGGCCCCAGGAAGGAGCTCAATGGGGCAGTCGTAAGCCCGATGTCCATGAAATCATGGTAGGCCTTCCGGGACAGATTGGTACATTTCGGTTTCGATGTCCAGACATGGCAGACTAGAGGATCCATAGGAGTATTTGAAACTACAGAATTGCTGGCAGTAAGGAGAAGGGAATGTGACTTTCCCTGTGGCCCAGTTGATATCAGGATTGGGGGCTTGTAGCCATGGCATGCCGAGGATAACAGGAAACAAAGGTGATGAGATGATGTCCATGCGTAGCAGTTCTTGGTGTGCATTGGCAATGGTGACTGATAAGGCGGAAGTCTCTTGGGTAACTGGCCCAGATTTAATAGTAGACCCATCAGCCAAGTGAAAAGAAAGTCCTTGGGCCTTAAAAAAGCAATGGAATCTGGTGCTTGGCTGTAAAGGATGAGTCCATGAAGCAGCTACAGGCTCCGGAGTCAATAATGGCGGGCACTTGTAAAGTCCTTCCTGGGAGCTGTAATGAGATAGAGAGGGCAAGATGAGACGAAGTCTGAATCCAAGTGGGTGCATAATCAGAGGATATTGACAGACACTTATGAAGTTTGGCAGGCTAATTCATAATGTAGTGTCTGGGTTCTCCGCAGTATAGGCATAGGTTTTTCACCTGGCGGCGTTGACGTTCCTCCACAGTAGGGGAAGGGCAAGTACTCCTAGCTGCATGGGTTCAGATGTGTCAGGCGTGGAGGCTGGCTGTGCAGAAGGAGCCGGATGCAAGTGACTGGGAACACTTGGTAACATCCAGGTTGGCTGGGAAATCCTAGTTGCCCTTTATGCTCTACGTTCCCTCAGATGCCGGTCAATCTGTATAGCTAGATTGATTAGTGCATCCAAGGTCTGGGGTATGCCAACTCGGGCCAGTTCGTCTTTCAAAGGGTCCATACGGAACTGGTTAACGGAGGGCAGCGTCATTCCAAATAGTGTCCGCACTCCACTGCCTGAATTCGGGCACATAATCTTCTGCCGCCCTGCGTCACTGCTGGAACCAGTAACAAGCTGGATCAGCAAACAGGCAAAGCAGGCTGGAACTGGATCAGCAGACTGAAACTAGGAGCAAGCTGGATAGGGACTTAGGGAAGTCAGGCAAGCCAGGTCGGTTATCAGGTTGGCAACAGAAGGATCAGAGGAGCAGGCAGAAGAGTCGTCAGACAGACCAGGGGTCAGATGCAGGCGGATAGCAAGGATGGTCACAGGCAAGCCGGATAAACACAGGAACAGATTTCAGATAAGCAAGGAACACACGGAACACTGTAGAGCAGACATCAAAGTTCACCTGTGTCAGTCAGGTTTAAATAGCCTGCCTGGCACTAATGGGCGTGAGCACGTGCATTACCGTGCGTGCGCGTGCGCGCACGTGCATGCGCATTGGCACCCGCGATCGCGCATCAGCAGGTCTCGATCGTCTGTTGCTGGCAGGATCTTCCTGACGCTTGTTCATTTCCTTCTTCCGATACATAATTTTTTGCTTCCTATAATAATACTTTTAATAATTATTATCCACATTAGTTTTTAATAATTTATATAACGTTTTTAATTGACTTTGTTAGGCGGTGGGTACTACATTTATCATTACGGGTTATAATGTATTCTATCTCTATAATTTTAAATTGATCTATTTTTAATTGTATTAATTTACAAGGATGTTATTGCTATATGACACATTGATATGCTAATATTGTCTCATTTCTAATGCAGTATGGTTAATAATTTTTTAAGCATTATCACTCATCAATCAGTATTTTATTATTCTATTATTATTTTTTTTTTCTTTTTTACATATTATTTTCATGGTTCATTAACAGTAGCTTATTGATTGTAACATTCACATCAAGTCATACATTTGCCTTCTATACTAGCTTGCCAGTTCGCTGGTGTAGTCTAACAGTTAATCCATCAACTGTAGCGTTTTTTCTCCCAAAATGCAGAGCTTTTTAAATTTCCCTGTCTTTTCGTTCACATTACAC
This sequence comes from Aquarana catesbeiana, assembly GCF_042186555.1. Lineage (NCBI taxonomy): Eukaryota > Metazoa > Chordata > Amphibia > Anura > Ranidae > Aquarana > Aquarana catesbeiana. Next base: position 176,682,302 of record NC_133326.1, read on the forward strand.
TTGACAAAGGAGCGCGCATTCCCAGTGTGAGCTTTGCGCATGCTCTGAAACGCGTTGTTTTTTTTCCTAATACGGTGACGTCACACACCAGCGAGCGGCTTCTCAGAGTGTAAGACTTCCATTGATTTCAGCTGACCGGCTTCCTTATGGGGGACTGCTGCTACTCCGGCTGAGCCATCCGACTGCCAATTAACGCTATTGATGCCATGGACTGACCCAGGAGTCTTCCCTTCCCGGAGCCTGTTATCCCTTACATTGATGTAAGTGTGGATTATATGCTTTTGTACCAATTAAATACCTGCATGTGTTTCAATCAAAAGAGCTGACTTTGCTCACATGAAAAGCCTTGCCCTCAGCGCTGGTTACACTACAGAGATGCTATAGTCATCCAGAACTACATAGACTATTTTGTCATGGACATTTTTTAATATTTTATTTGTGTTATCTTCTTTATCTCTAGCATCTTGTATCCGTATTTGTATTATCACTTTTATCCCCAGCATCTTGAACTTCTATGTCCTGTGTGCTGGCATATGTGTATATATTCTTGTTCATTGGAGGGGTTACGTTCTGGAGGAACGCTCTCGAGTCTCATCCTCGGATGTACATGCTCCTGCCCTCCTCCGTGCTTTCCATAGACATTTTCTCCTCCAGCCTGGTTCCCCCTGAAAAAGAGGGGTCATTGAGGAGGGGTACTCTCAGGGCTGGACTCCTAAAATTTACTAGCAGCACAGTGCACAGAAGCTGCTCAGCTGTCAGTTAATTACCAGCCATTCATTGTTTTCACAGTAACTCACCTGGTTACCATTACCTGCCTCATTAGTTCAGCCAACAACCAGCCCCTTTTGGCTATTTAAACAGCTTGACTCATTCCCTCCTTGCCCTTGTGTGTTCAACATCTCCAGTATGTTCCTCCTGTGTATGACTTGGCCTGGCTGACTTCTCTTCTGATTCTTGCTCCTGACATAGCCAACTTCTGATTCCCTGATCCTGGCTCGTCTGATTACCCGCTCTGGCTTCCAAACTCTGTCTTCTTTTTTTGACTACGTTCCTGAACTGTTGCTATTTTTGCTATTACATTAAAGGTGTGATTTTAACTGGGTCTAGTTTATGGCTCCTGACAATACCTGGACTCCTTGCCCAATAACACTCCAGTCGGGACATTCTTACAGGCATTTCCAGCAGACGACTGTGTTTCTTTGAGCCTAAAACCTCCTGTTCTCACCTTCAGGGGTGCCTGGAGCTTAGTCACAAAGGGAAGCCCTCTCACCATTTGAACTCCCACCACGTAGGTGATAAAAGGGGAAGCTCTAATTTTAACCACTTGTCGAACCGCTGCACGCCGATATATATCGGCACAATGGCAGCGGTGGGCAAATGGGCATACCTGTACGTTCCCTTTAAGAGGCAGGGTTAGCAGGCACATTTGCGCCGCCTCATACAGCATGACCGTGCCCGCAGGACCGGCGGACTCGATGTCCGCCATTCTCCTGGTGATTGTGTCACTGAGCCGCAGAACGGGGAAGTGCCTATGTAAACAAGGCATTTCTCCATTCTGCCTTGTGTCATGACAGAGATCACTGCTCCCTGTCATCGGGAGAAGTGATCGCTGTCATGTGATTTGAAGCCTATCCCCCCACAATCACTCCCTAGGACACACTTAACCCCTTCCTTGCCCCCTAGTGGTTAACCCCTTCCCTGCCAGTGTCATTTACACAATAATCGGTGCATTTTTATAGCACTGATCTCTGCATAAATGACAGTGGTTCCAACATAGTGTCAAAAGTGTCCGATGTGTGCGCCATATTGTTGCAGCCTGATAAAAATCACAGATCGCCGCCATTACTAATGAAAAAAATAAAAATAAAATGCCATAAAACTATCCCCTATTTTGTAGACGCTATAATTTTTTACTATAACAAGGCAGCTGTTTGTCAGAATCCGAGAACACATAAATAATATCAAAAATGGTTTCAATAAGCATAGTATCTCGAGATATTTTAGAGACTACCATAGAAGGGATCCAACATGCATGACTTTCTATGCCTTCGATAAAATTAAAGGCCACTGAAGAGGGGAAAACAAAAGAAAAAAAATTTCACAAAATTAAACTAAATGGATTTTCCAATTAGATACACTCCAACCAGCAGGGTTGAACATAGATGTAGACCTGAATTGTTTTCTAGCAAATTTTTTGAGAAAATCATAGAGAAAAATGAATAGATGGTAAATTTGTAAAAGAACTGCATAACAAGTTTTTAAACCTTTCAAATAAACACAACTGTTTCTTAAATTTACAGATAAAACCTGCTATTAATTGTCCACCATTTTTAACATATTTTTTAATATATTTTTTAATATTTTCCAATATGTTTAATAATATTTTTAACCACTTCAATACCAGGCACTTAGACACCTTCCCGCCCAGGCCAATTTTCAGCTTTCAGTGCTGTCGCAATTTGAATGACAATTACGCGGTCATCCATCACTGTGCCCAAACAAATTTTTTATCATTTTGTTCCCACAAATATAGCTTTCTTTTGGTGGTTGTGATCACCTCTGCGGTTTTTAAGTTTTTCTTTGTTTTTGTTAAAATTTTTTGTAAGTAAGTACGTTTTCTCCTTCAATGATGGGCACTGATATGGCTGCACTGACGGGCACTGATACGGCGGCACTGATGGGCACCGATGAGGTGGCACCAATGAGGTGGCACTGATGGGTGGCACTCATAGGTGGCACCGATGGGCACTCATAGGTGGCACTGATGGGCACTCGTAGGTGGCATTGATTGGTACATATGGGTGGCACTGATGGGTACTTATGGGTGGCACTGATGTGTGGCACTGATGGGCACTGATAGGTGGGCACTGATGGGCACAGATGGGCACTAACAGGTGGCACCGATGGGCAATGACAGGTGGCACTGATAAAACATTGGGGGCATTGCTGGGCAGATCTGGGACATAATGGTGCCAATTGGTGCCCATTTGTGGGCACTGATTGGCACAGATTGGGCACATGTGGATGGCCATGGGGTACATACCTGGCCATCCACATGTTGCCCCTTCCCTGGTGGTCCTAGTGGCGATCCCTGGTGGTCCAGTGTGGTGATCTGAGGGGGGGCTGCGCTGATAAACAATCAGCGCAGACCGCCCCTGTCAGGAGAGCCGCTGATCGGCTCTCCTCTACTTGCGTCTGTCAGACGCGAGTGAGGAAGAGCCGATCAACGGCTCTTCCCATTGACAGCGTGATCAGCCGTGATTGGACACGGCTGATCACGTGGTAAAGAGCCTCCGCCGGAGGCTCTTTACCAAGATCGGTGGAGTGGTGTGTCAAGGTGACACACCGCTCCACCAATCGCCGCGATGCGCGTCCCCGGGGGCGCGCGGCGGCATTTTATCCTGCTGGACGTCATATGACACCCAGTCAGGATAACAGAACCACTTCCCGGACGTCAATCCGCTATAGGGCGGGCGGGAAGTGGTTAATATTCTTACATTTTTTAATAAAGCTTTTCATATCATATTTCCATTTACTAATTATGCTGGCTCCTAGCTCCTTCTCTGACTACTCTGGTCATTAACATTAACATTATCCCATCCCTAATCTTCCCTGGTTTTTACTTGTCACTTTACATTTACATTTCATACCCCTTTTTATCACAGAGGAACAGTGCCATACCTACACCTTTCTTTTTCGCTATAACTTTTGTGCAAACCAATCAATATACGCTTATTGGGATTTTTGTTTTACCAAAAATATGTAGAAGAATACAGATCAGCCTAAACTGAGGAAAAAAAATAGTTTTATATATTTTTGGGGGATATTTATTATAGCAAAAAGTAAAAAATTTTGCTTTTTTTTCAAAATTGTTGCTCTTTTTTTGTTTATAGGGCAACAAATAAAAAACGAAGAGGTGATCAAATACCATCAAAAGAAAGCTTTGCTTGTGGGAAAAAAAGACGTCAATTTTGTTTGGGTGCAACATCGCACAACTGCGTAATTACCAGTTAAAGCGACGCAATGCCGAATCACAAAAAGTGCTCTGGTCAGGAAGGGGGTAAAATCTTCCGGGGCTGAAGCGGTTAACTAAAATCTCAGTTTCAGTAAGACATTTCTGGAAAAAATAATTTTTTTCATGTAGTGCTACAAAACAATTAACATTTTTAAAGTTCATATATGAATAGCAAAATATGGAATCCATTTCCATAGAATACTAATTTATAAATAAAACAATAACTGTAGCTTTCATTAATAAATTAAAGTGGGTGCAAACCCAAATCCCCAAAACAACATTCTTCTGCACAACTAAGTAGATAAATGTTATAATCTAAATTGGGGTTGTTTTACTAAAACTGGAGAGTGCTAAATCTGGTGCAGTTAGGCCCCTTTCACACGGGACGGATCCGTGTTGATCCGCCCCGTGTTTATCCGCTTTCCCCAGCTGAGCAGGCAGATGACAGGGCGGGACCCGCACACTGTGCAGGGACCGCCCTGTCAGATCTCCGCTCCCCCCTATGGGGGATCGGAGGAACACGGACCGTCTGTCCGTGTTCCTCCGATCCGCTCTGCAGACGGATAGAAAAATAGAATTTTCTTCTGTCCGCAGAATCGGATGAGAGCGGAGCCGGACAACATCGGGTGTTATCGGATGTACAGTACATCCACTGACACCCGCTATCCCATAGGGATGCATGTATGTCCGTATTTCATCCGAAAACGGATGGATGAAATACGGACATACGGTCCGCATGTGTGAAAGGGGCCTTATGCATAAAAACCAATCAGCTTTCAGGTTTTATTGCCAAAGCTTAATTGAACAAGCTGAAGTTAGAAGCTGATTGGCTACCATGCACAGCTGCACCAGATTTTCCACTTTTCAGTTTTAGTAAATCAACCCCGCGGTTTGTACCTGTGAAAAATGTATTTTTATTTAGTTGTAGCCCTCATAAATTTGTCATTCTGTGGGTGTGGCATAGCACAAGAGCAGTGGTTCTTAACTCCTGTCCTCAGGACCCACTAACAGCCCAGATTTTAAGTATTACCTTAACCACTTGCCGACCGCCTCACGATGATGTACGTCGGCAGAATGGCACGGGCAGGCAGAATCACGTACCTGTACGTGATCTGCCTCCCGCAGGCGGGGTGTCTGATTGGACCCCCCCGGTGCCTGAGGTGGTCGGCGTTTGTCCCCCGGCAATCGGAGGTGAGGGGGAGGCCATCCATTCATGGCCCCCCTCGCGATTGCTCCCAGCCAATGGGATCATTCCCCTGCCTCTGTATAGTACACAGAGGCAGAGGAAATGATGTCATCTCTCCTCGGCTCGGTATTTTCCGCTCCGGTGCCGAGGAGAGAAGACTGCAATGCGAGTGCACAAACACTACACACACAGTAGAACATACCAGGCACACATAACACCCCCCTTTACCCCCCGATTACCCCCCAATCACCCCTCCCCCCGTCACACTGACACCAAGCAGTTTTTTTTTCTGATTACTGCATTGGTGTCAGTTTGTGACAGTTAGTGTGGTAGGGCAGTTAGTGTTAGCCCCCTTTAGGTCTAGGGTACCCCCTAACCCCCCTAATAAAGTTTTAACCCCTTGATCACCCCCCATCGCCAGTGTCGCTAAGTGATCATTTTTCTGATCGCTGTATTAGTGTCACTGGTGACGCTAGTTAGGGAGGTAAATATTTAGGTTCGCTGTCAGCATTTTATAGCGTCAGGGACACCCATATACTACCTAATAAATGTTTTAACTCCTTAATTGCCCCCTAGTTAACCCTTTCACCACTGATTACCGTATAACCGTTACGGGTGACGCTGGTTAGTTCGTTTATTTTTTATAGTGTCAGGGCACCCGCCGTTTATTACCTAATAAAGGTTTAGCCCCCTGATCGCCCGGCGGTGATATGCATCGCCCCAGGCAGTGTCATATTAGCACCAGTACCGCTAACACCCATGCATGCAGCATATGCCTCCCTTAGTGGTATAGTATCTGAACGGATCAATATCTGATCCGATCAGATCTATACTAGCGTCCCCAGCAGTTTAGGGTTCCCAGAAACGCAGTGTTAGCGGGATCAGCCCAGATACCTGCTAGCACCTGCTTTTTGCCCCTCCGCCCGGCCCAGCCCAGCCCACCCAAGTGCAGTATCGATCGATCACTGTCACTTACAAAACACTAAACGCATAACTGCAGCGTTCGCAGAGTCAGGCCTGATCACTGCGATCGCTAACAGTTTTTTTGGTAGCGTTTTGGTGAACTGGCAAGCACCAGCCCCAGGCAGCGTCAGGTTAGTGCCAGTACCCCTAACACCCACGCATGCACCGTACACCTCCCTTAGTGGTATAGTATCTGAACAGATCAATATCTGATCCGATCAGATCTATACTAGCGTCCCCAGCAGTTTAGGGTTCTGAAAACGCTGTGTTAGTGGGATTAGCCCAGATACCTGCTAGCACCTGCGTTTTGCCCCTCCGCCCGGCCCAGCCCACCCAAGTGCAGTATCGATCAATCACTGTCACTTACAAAACACTAAACGCATAACTGCAGCGCTCGCAGAGTCAGGCCTGATCCCTGCGATCGCTAACAGTTTTTTTGGTAGCGTTTTGGTGAACTGGCAAGCACCAGTGGCCTAGTACACCCCGGTCGTAGTCAAACCAGCACTGCAGTAACACTTGGTGACGTGGCGAGTCCCATAAGTGCAGTTCAAGCTGGTGAGGTGGCAAGCACAAGTAGTGTCCCACTGCCACCAAGAAGAAGACAAACACAGGCCCGTCGTGCCCATAATGCCCTTCCTGCTGCATTCGCCAATCCTAATTGGGAACCCACCACTTCTGCAGCACCCGTACTTCCCCCATTCACATCCCCAACCAAATGCAGTCGGCTGCATGAGAGGCATTTTCTTTATGTCCTCCCGAGTACCCCTACCCGACGAACCCCCCCAAAAAAAGATGTTGTGTCTGCAGCGAACGTGGATATAGGCGTGACACCCGTTATTATTGTCCCTCCTGTCCTGACAATCCTGGTCTTTGCATTGGTGAATGTTTTGAACGCTACCATTCACTAGTTGAGTATTAGCGTAGGGTACAGCATTGCACAGACTAGGCACACTTTCACAGGGTCTCCCAAGATGCCATTGCATTTTGAGAGACCCGAACCTGGAACCGGTTACAGTTATAAAAGTTAGTTACAAAAAAAGTGTAAAAAAAATATATAAAAAATAAAAAAAAATAGTTGTCATTTTGTTGTTCTCTCTCTCTCTCTATTGTTCTGCTCTTTTTTATTATATTCTATTCTGCAATTTTTTTTGTGATTATGTTTTATCACTTTTGCTTTTCAGGTATGCAATTTTTTATACTTTACCGCTTACTGTGTTTTATTGTTAACCATTTTTTTGTCTTCAGGTACGCCATTCACGACTTTGAGTGGTTATACCAGAATGATGCCTGCAGGTTTAGGTATCATCTTGGTATCATTCTTTTCAGCCAGCGGTCGGCTTTGTAAAAGCAATCCTAGTGGCTAATTAGCCTCTAGACTGCTTTTACAAGCAATGGGAGGGAATGCCCCCCCACCACCGTCTTCCGTGTTTTTCTCTGGCTCTCCTGTCTCAACAGGGAACCTGAGAATGCAGCCGGTGATTCAGCCAGCTGACCATAGAGCTCATCAGAGACCAGAGGGAGTGAAGGGTTAATGTGTGGGTGTGGCGCTGTCCTAATTCATAGAAATACTTGGTAAATCGTGTGTAGCCAAATCCCATATGTAAAGTCGCATATAAAGTGTAAACCAAAATTGCAAATAAAAAATTCAATGAAAATAAAACCAAACATAAAACAGCAAAGTGACCCCCTTTGGAGTGTGTAGGTGTAACGTTGTCCTAGTGGAGAAAAAAGTGGAGAAAATAGAAAAAAAATGGAAACAATGGAAGAAATCGCATAAAGGACTGCTGCCTCCACAGATGTGATTTCCACCAAGGTGGAAAAAACAGAAGGTAAGTGAAGGGTTAGTGTGTGGGTGTGGCGCTGCCCTAATTCATAGATTCGTGTGTAGCAAAATCCCATATGTAAAGTCGCATATAAAGTATAGACCAAAATTGCAAAAAAAAATTCAACGAAAATAAAACCAAACATAAAACAGCAAAGTGACCCCCTTTGGAGTGTGTAGGTGTAACGTTGTCCTAGTTTAAAAAATACTTTGTAAGTCATGTGTAGCCAAATCCCACATGTAAAGTCGCATATAAATTATAAACAAAATATGAACAAAATCGCATATAGCAAATTTAACGGCTAGGTTGGCCCCCTTTGAATTGGGGGAGGGGGGAAAGGGGACAGGGGATGAAATCAAAAAATGACTTTAGCCAAAACTATTCCATCCGCATAAAAACCCCATATAGCAGTGGTTCTCAACTCCTGTCCTCAGGACCCACTAACAGGCCAGGTTTGCAAGATAACTGAAATACATCACAGGTGATATCATTTGCTGCTCAGTGATTGCCGTATTCTAGTCTGCATCTCCCCAAGGTAATACTTAAAATCTGGCCTGTTGGTGGGTCCCGAGGACTGGAGTTGAGAACCACTGCCATATAGTGATTGATTTAAAAGTCTTTGACAAACATAACATTGCTGAATAATTACATAGGTTAAATCGTGACTAGTGCTCAGTGCAACTTAAGTGAAAAACTTGACATCTTTGTAAAACAAGGCAGGTATTTGTATTAATCTTGGTGACCAGGTGCTCGTGTCTTGTGATCATGCGGACACTCACCAGCTTCTTTAACCCCTGCGGGGGTAATGCGCAGTCACAGTGTATGCCACTGTGCGGCAATCCACAGGCTGTTTCTGGGTCACGGTGATGTTTTAGGCAGCTTCTTTAACCCCTGCAAGGGTAATGCGCAGTCACAGTGTATGTCACTGTGCGGCAATCCACAGGCTGTTTCTGGGTCACGGTGATGTTTTAGGCATAAGAGAAGAAAGAGGAGATTCCATAGCGTAAAACCATAAAACACTCTTTATTGAACGCAGAGGACAGAATGGTACTCACATTTAAGCAGTTTATAATAGGCAACCATGTGTCATCAAAACAGAAGAGCGTCAGATATAAGTTGGTGATCCTCTGGGAGATGATGCAAAAGCGTCAAAATAGGCCACGCCCAATGGGGGCTGAAGTGGTTAAGGAGATGCAGACTAGAATACTGCAATCACTGAGCAGCAAATGAGATCACCTGTCATGTATTTCAGTTATCTTGCAAACTTAGCCTGTTGGTGGGTCCTGAGGACAGGAGTTGAGAACCACTGCACTAGAGAAACATACACAGGGGGTTATTTACGAAAGGCAAATCCACTTTGCACTGCAAGTGCACTTGAAAGTACAGTCACTCTAAATCTAAGGGGTAGATCTGAAATGAGGGCAAGTTCTACTGATTTTATCATCCAATCATGTGCAAGCTAAAATGCTGTTTCTTATTTTCCTTGCATGTCCCCCTCAGAAGTCACCCAGGATCCTTAACCACTTAGTTTACACCCAGCAGCCAGCTGGGGATCTGTCATTGGTGACCAGAGTAGCAACTGAGCAGCATCCTCAGGTAAGGGAATCATAGTGGTAGTGTGGAAACAGCATTTGGTGGCGCATCATCCGAGCTGAAGAGAGTCTACATTTGTGGATGGCGTAGTTGATATTTTATTTACATACAAGGTCTGTCATTTTGTGGCTAGAGTGTGATGGTTCATCATTGTTGGTTGGCGGGTTGTTCTGTCAGTGGTTCAACATTGTTGAGCAGCGTGTCATTGAAGTGGTAGGTCATATTGATAGATGAGTATCTATATTGCTGGATAATGTGAGTGATGCTGGATTTACATAAGGGCATTGTTTACTTTTTGTTTGCTAATAAAGACTTTGTCGCTCAATTGGAGTTTAACTTTTATATTTTTAGGGGGTGGGGGTAAGTGAGGTCACTCACACTGCATACCTAGTTGTGGGTCTAGTATAAAATTTAAAAAAATCAGACCTGGGCCTTTTTTTAAGTCATGTAGCCTGGGTGTTTAGGAAATGGGGGGGTAGTGAGTTTGTACCCCCTTCCTTCTAAACCTTATCAGGCCATATGCCTTCAACATTGGGAGTGTACCATGCAAGGGAGGGTGGGAAAGCCACCCCTCTGGAAAAGGCATCTTGTCCTCATGTTGAGGTGATAAGAGCCCCAACCACCACCTTCCCCTCAAAAAACCCTCCATATCCTCCAGGGGACATTTCTTTATAATAAAGGGCCCCCCAGATATCCACACCCTGGAAAATGAGTATTGGTAACCCTTATTACTCATTCCCCAAAAAAGTTGAAAGTAAATAAAACACCCACACCATGAAAATTTGCTTTATTGAAAAAATTAAAAAATTAATGTCCTCCAATGTAAATTCACCATCAATGCCTGATGCCCATTGCCCCAGGAGACATCATTGACCAAATGCCAGGGGTCTTATCAGAATCTGGAAGCCCCCTTTAAAATAAGTGGGCCCACAGATACCAAACCCCACTACATGAATAAGTAAGAAGTGCATAGTAGAAAAAAGTCCAGTGTAAATTCATTCTCACTCACATCATCCAATTATGTGTATTCACATTTATCATAATAAACAATGCTCATGTCTGTGCTTGATAGAGACTTGCCACAAATGACAACTCTCCGTTTGGCAGCAGAATGTAAACAAAGGTTTTAGGTATCCTTGGTGACATTATTGACAAAATATGAACATTACTATATTTGTCCACTGACATCACATGGGGTTCCCAGATGATCATGTCCACATTTAGCCATGTCCCTTGTTGGTGGGAGTAGTTAATCAGGATTGGCATGACTTGGCAATGTGACCGACAATAGATTTACATTGTGGAGCTTTTGTTTAAAAAAATGTGTGTATTGTTTTCCAATAAAGGTCTTTATCATGGTTGCAGTGTGTTTATTTACTTTTTACTTTTTTGGGGAATGAGTAAACAGGGATACTATATACCCCTTACTGATTCATCCAGGGGGCAGCATCTTGGTATCTCATTGTTTTTAACGTGGCTTACAGATTCTGATAAGACCCCTTTAAAAAACCTGCAATCACTGTGGCAGGGTTTTGGGGAAGAAGCCCTGGCCCTCATAAACATGGGGATTAGATCCTTTGTAATGGGAGTTCCCCTGGTAAGATACTTTCCCATGTTGAGGACACATGGCCTGGTATGGTTTAGGGGGGTGCATGTTTGCTGCCATTTGTTCTAGAACAGCCAAATTGCAAACTCGTATAATAGTCTGGTATGGATTTTGAGGGGACCCCAGACTTTTTTGTTTTTGTGTGATGTTCAGAATTCATGAGGAATCTTTTTTTTTTTTTTTTTTTTTTTTAGAATAATCATTGATTGTTATGGTACATAATTGCAACTTATGATCATGTGCGGACAGTGTCTAGTTCCACACACCCCTTGTTTAATCCCTTGCTTATAAGCCATGAAAATGGCCAGAACTGATTTTAAAGTTTTAGCTACAATTGGCTTCAATAGAGTTTAGATTAATGATTAAACTTTGACACATTTTAGTGGATCTTCCATTAATGGCCTCATCCTTTAATATAGTGTACAGTACATCTAGGACTACACTCACCAAACAAAATCTTTATAGACAAGTGATTTTAATGATGTTTAAAGTGAAACAATAAAAATGAAATATTCCTTTAACCACTTGCTGCCCGCCCACCGTCATATGACGGCGGGACGGTGCAGCTGTTGTTCTGGGCCGCCGTCATATGATGGCGCAGCCTTCCAGGCAGCCCAGGGGGCGCGCGCGTGCCTGCCGCATCCCTCCGGTCCCCTTATTTTGTAGACGCTATAACTTTAGCGCAAACCAATAAATATATGCTTATTGCGATATTTTTTACCAAAAATATGTAGAAGAATACGTATCGGCCTAAACTGAGGAAAAAATTTGTTTAAAAAAAAAAAATTTGGATATTTATTATAGCAAAAAGTAAAAAAATATTGTGTTTTTTCAAACTTGTCACTCTTGTTTTGTTTATAGCACAAGAAATAAAAACCGCAGGGGTGATCAAATACTACCAAAAGAAAGCTCTATTAGTGGAGAAAAAATGATAAAAATTTCATTTAGGTACAGTGTTGTATGACCGCACAATTGTTATTCAAAATGCGACAGCGCTGGAAGCTGAAAATTTGGCTTGGGCAGGAAGGGGATGAAAATGCCCTGTATGGAAGTGGTTAAATATCATGCCTGGGGGGTCCCCTTATTAAAAAAAAAAAAAAAAGAGTTCCGCAATGTACATCCTAGGTCAATCACGCTGCCCGTCGGACCCGAAAAAAAAGAGAAAAAACTCTGCCTCCATGGGAGGCTTCCCGGCGACTGCTGTCTTTTGGCTTTGACAGCTGTTATATAGGCAAGGGCAGGGCCACCCGCTGACATAACCGGATGACCCCGCCCCCTCTAATGTCACATAATATCACATGTGTTGGTTACATCACCTGGTGGCCCCGCCTTTGCCTATATAACAGCTGTCACAGCCAAGAGACAGCAGTTCCTGGGAGGCCTCCCATCGAGGCAGAGCATTTTTATTTTTTTCTATTTTTCAGGCCCATCGGGCATCATGATTGAAGATGGATGGACATCGCGGGACACTTTTTTTTTAATAAAGGAATTGTCAAAAACTATCTGTTGTGGTTTTAACTTTTTTACACTTTTTTTTGTGAATACCCATTCACATGGGGGGACTGGGATCTGGGGCCCCCTTGTTAAAAGGGGCTTCCAGATTCTTATAAGCCCCCTGCCCACAGACCTCGACAACCAATGGCCAGGGTTGTTGGGACAATGTGTGCTTTGGGGCGCTCGCTCGTCCCCCCATTTCCTGGCCTGCCAAAGAGCCTGGTATGGATTTTGGGGGGACCCCATGCCGTTTTTTTTTTCTTAATTCTGTCATAGAGTTCCCCTTAACCGTTTCAATGCACTGTGTTATATACTGTACGCTGACTGCACTATATATATATATATATATATATATATATATATATATATATATATATATATATATATAAATATACTAGACCACCTGCACTGTGTATATATAGTCTACACTGAATGTAATATATATATATATATATATATATATATATATATATAGTCTATCCTGACTACCTGACTACACTGTGTATGTGTTATATATATATATATATATATATATATATATATATATATATATATATATATATATGTATATACTAAACTGCCTGCACGCCACTAACCAACCTGCCTAATCTAGCTCAAGTTCTTTCAATCTCCTCCACGTATCACACTACATACGACCACCGTGTATGCAGCCTTATATAGTGTAGGGCGTGGACTTAGCCCCCTGAGCCATGATTGGCCAAAGGCACCCTGCCTTTGGCCAATCATGGCTCTCACAGCAGATCGCGCTATGATATGCCAAAGCATGCAGGTCAGGTACATGCTTTGGCCAATCAGCAGCCATCAATGCACTGCGATCTCGCAGTGCATTATGGGGTGCTCCGTGGCGCTCAAATTTGCTGCAAAAGCCCCATATGTTTGGTTTGTCTGAAAACAAACACCCGATGTTTGAGTCAAATTTACGTTTGATTTGAACATTGGGACCATCCCTAATGTTAATCAATAGATTCATATTTTGTTATAATACATTTTTGTTACTTTTGTAAATAAATGTAACCTGGTACTAGTAAATGTAGATCGGGAATGTACCATTTATTACACAATACTTTTAAGTAAGCTTGATAACTGTATTCTGGCTTAAAAGTGATCTCTAATTTTGTTATCCATGGTAGAACAAATTGTTTTGAAGATTACTGAAAGGGAAGTAGCACTCAATCATGCATTATAGTTTTTTTATCTTGGGGTGAAAATGGAGGCTGATAGTGGTTAAAGAATAATCTGGAAAATGTGTTCTGGAATGTCTTATACAGCTGTTCTTTACCCATGCCTAGCAAATCATCATTTGAAAAAACATATTTAATATAATACACTAGATGGCGTCAAAAAACGTTATAATGTTGGAACTGTGGCAATCAATAGCCACTCTTCTAACTGTAGCAGACCCAAAGCAACTTGAAAACATTGTCAAATTGAAAATATGTATTACATATTACATGTATTATGGGTTTACCATACTTTCACAAAGCATAATCCTTACATTCTCTCTTTTGTGAATCTGTCACCATATTCCTCAAACACTACTGCTGTCCACCAAAGACACCTGAGAGCTAATCATATGACTGTAAGCACAATACATGAAAATCCCTTCGTTTTAACCCAGAAATTAGCATCTTGTGAAATTCTAAACAACAGGGAAGTGAAAACATCACCTTGGCATTTAGAGTTCCTTAAGACGTCTCTAAATGAATAGGATGAGGAAGCAGAAATTATGTAAGGCAACTGACTGCAAAATAAATATACAGAATTCAGCATTTTGTGAAAAAAAATATCTAATATGCAACAAGCTAAAATATATCACATAACTTACAGAAAGTACCATAGCCCTAATTTAAAAGAGTGAATACAGTCAGAGCTAGAGATGAGCTCGATGTTCGGGTCGAACATAAGTTTGACTCGCACATCGGCTGTTTGCCCGTTTGCAGAACAGCAAACATTATGGGGCATTCGCAAGAAATTTGAGCACCGCGGAACTCCCCATAATGCACTGTGAGATCGCAGTGCATTGCCGTATGATGTTTGGCCAAAGCATGCACCTGACCTGCATGCTTTGGCCAATCACAGCACTCTGCTGAGAGAGCCATAATTGGCCTTTGCAGTGTGCCTTTGGCCAATGGTGGCTCAGGGGGACTAAGTCCATGCCCCGCACTATATAAGGCTGCTTACACAGCAGTCATGTGTAGTGTTGTTGGCGTGGACAGAGAGATAGCTTAACTGAGATTAAGCAGGCAGGTTATATATATATATATATATATATATATATATATATATATATATATATATATATATATATATATATATACATACATACATACACACACACACACACACACACACACACACACACACACACACACATACATATATATCTATATATATATATATATATATATACTCTGCATTTAGCATAGACTAAATACTCAGTGTTTACTCGATATTCAGTCAGTGCAGGCAGTGTATTAATAAATATATATATATTCATATATATATATATATTTACTAATACACTGCCTGCACTGACTGAATATCGAGTAAACACTGAGTATTTAGTCTATGCTAAATGCAGAGTATATATATATATATATATATATATATATATATATAGATGTGTATATATAGATGTATATATAGATATAGATGTATATATAGATATGTGTGTGTGTGTATGTATATATATATATATATATATATATATATATATATATATATATATATATTATATACACTGCATCCAGCGTAGCCCTATATCTACAGTGCATTCGGTGGTGTACTATTTCTAATACACTTCAAGCGGTGTATTAAAATATATATATATATATATATATATATATATATACACAGTCTCGTGTGTGTGTATGTATGTGTATATATATATATATATATATACTCTGCATTCTTTGTAGCCTATGTCTTCAGTGCATTCGGTGGTGTACTGTGTCTAATACACTTCAGCTGGTGTATGTATATGTGTATATATATATATATATATATATACAGTATACTCTGCATCCAGTGTAGCCTATATCTACTGTGCATTCGTTGGTGTAAAAATATACTTCAGGTGGTGTACATAGTATCTAATACATTGTGTATAGTTTCTACTACACTTCTGGTGGTGTACACAGCATACAATACAAAAAGAGGGAGTGAGGGATTGGTGTGTGTATAGAAAACAATTTGGTCTGCCCGACCCAAATTATGATAAGAACAGAAAAACCTAGTGCACAAGGCACGGTTGGGACGCCTAATGGGTCTATTATAGACAGACCAAATGTATGAGTAAAAATAGATAATTAATTTTTATTATAAATACA
The DNA here is from genome assembly GCF_042186555.1 of Aquarana catesbeiana. Lineage (NCBI taxonomy): Eukaryota > Metazoa > Chordata > Amphibia > Anura > Ranidae > Aquarana > Aquarana catesbeiana. The sequence goes on from NC_133326.1 coordinate 176,698,332, forward strand.
CAAACATATATAAGAGAAGACATTGGTGACTTAAAAGCAAAGTATGTGGTACCCAATTGCACAAATGTATGAAAGACACACTGCCCATAAGATAGATGGACTAGTGGCGATCCATACTGGTATAGACACCTTATATGTTGCGGACAATATAGTCCTTCTTCAGAGGATTTTTAGGTCAAATAGGTACAGAGTTTCTACAATGCAAACAAATGCAAAATATACAAAATTAGTATTCAGTCAATAATGTAGACAAAAATGCAAAAAGACTAAAAACCAATACATGTTTTACATACACATCTAATCACATGTGGTAGACATGTGCACACTGAAATATTTTGTTTCGGAATTTCGTTTTCGTCCGAAAAATAAATGTATTTAGTTACTCCTGAAATTCGTTTTTATTTATTTTGTTTCATTAAAAAATGCATTCGTCCGAAAATCCGAAATAATTAAGGTCAAATCTGTCATTGAAGGCTTATGGTGTCTGTCGAATGTTCTAAAAAGATTCGACGGAGCAGCTAAACTGTACGACGCCGCAATCGTACATTTCCGGTCGAATGTTCTGTCTACAAGCTGTAGTAGAATTCTAATGTTATATGACACTTGTAATAATTATATTTATTAATTATTATTACTAGTCAACCAACATTAGAATTCTTCTATAGCCTATGGGCGGAGCATTTGACCATAAATGTCCGCTCGCGGTGACTGCTTCGTCAAATCTTTTCTCTCTATGTCGAATAATCTTGGACTAATAGAGTTAGGTTAGGCACATTCAACCTTTTTTGTTATTGTCTCTATAATGTTGAATCTTTTCTCTCTATGTCAAATCTTTTCTCTCTATGTAGAATAATCTTGGACTAATAGAGCTAAGGTTAGGCACATTCGACCACAGGTTAGATGGACACAGATCGCTATTGTCAGCATCATGTCGAACCTCCTATCTATATCGAACTGTTGTCGCAACGAAAATGAAAATAAAGCATTTGTTTATGTTGGATCTTTCGGTTTTCGGATTCTGCACGTTCGTTATCATTTGTTAAAATGATAACAAAAATACCCGAAATTCAGACGAAAATGCATTCGGACGAAAACAAATGCACATGTCTAGTATAGATGATATAAATCTACTTACAAAGTCACACATGCAAAAAGTGTGTGTCTGAGAGAGAAGTTGGAAATTGATGGTAATTCCAATACATGGAAAGCACAACCGGTCAGATGGTGGACTCGGGAAGATCGAGAACCACGGGCACCTGATGCTTCACTGCAAGGACTCTAAGCTGTGGAGCTAATAGCTCTTGCTTTGAATGGGCCAGCAACACTGTATCAATAAATACAAGACATGGCAAAGGGTCAATCCAGGTGTCCTGTATATATCGCTTAGACAGCGCAAGACACATGCATCAGTTTGGCTGCACTACACCATTTTAAATACTGTAAAGGAGTTAGCCAGTAAACATACCTTTAGTTGTGTGTGTTTGGAGCAATGACATCTTTCACCATGCACTTCCTCAGCATATTGTTTGAATGCTTTGGATGCAGGTAAATAAGGCATGTGTAAAGGTAACTGGCCAATTGCAAAGTTAATTGCAATGACCATCAGCTGGTCCCTGTAAGGGGAAAGAGATAAGCGACAAGACTGTCCGCCAGGTCAACCCCATCACAGCGGTGTAGCGGGTAGCACTCTCACCTAGCAGTAAACAGGGTCACTGGTTGAAATTCCAACAACGACACTTCCTGCCTGGAGTTTGCATATTCTCCCTGTGCCTGCGTGGGTTTCCTCCGGGTACTCCAGTTACCTCCTACATGCTGGTAGGTTAATTGGCTTCTGTCTAAATTGGCCCTAGTATATGAATGTGTGTTAGGGACCTTAGATTGTAAGCTCCTTGAGGGTAGGGACCTATGTAAATGTACAACGTATATGTAAAGCGCTGCATAAATTGACGGCGCCATATAAGCACCATAAATAATAATAATACAGTGCAAGCGGTGTACACAGTATCTAATACAGTTTGTACAGTTTCTACTACTTTTCTGGTGGTGTACATAGTATACAATAAAGTGCAGCCGTTGTACAGTTTCTAATACAATGTAGGTGGTGTACACTGTATCTAATACAGTGTCTACAGTTTCTACTACACTTCTGGTGGTGTACACAGTATACAATACAGTGCAGCCATTCTACAGTTTCTAATATAGTGCAGGCAGTGTACACAGTATATAATACAGTGTGTACAGTTTCTAATACACTTCAGGTGGTGTACACAGTATCTAATACAGTGTCTACAGTTTCTACTACATTTCTGGTGGTGTACACAGTATACAGCTGTGCAGCCGTGCAGCTGTATGGTAAAAAAAGCAGAAGTAGTATGGCGCTGTCCTTATGGAGACAAAAAAATGTTTTCTTCTTTGTAGTGAATGTATTGCCTAGTGTCCTTATAGAATTGCTTCTAAAACCTGTATGTGTTCAAAGGTTGAATAAAACTGTGACTGGTGAATATTTCTATTAAAAATGAAAATACAACAACTGGTGCTCCAATTGTTCACCAAAGATGCATAGTGCCCTTTAAATTAGGTAATAAAGTAGTTGTGGATATGGATACAATATCATCTAGGTGGAAAGTGTTAAAAACAATACAATACCACCTAAGTGGAAAGTATTAGAAAATGGTAAAAAAGCAGGAGTAGTATGGCGCTGCCCTTATGGAGACAAAAAGATATTTTCTTCTTTGTAGTGAATTTATTGCCTAATGTCCTTATAGAATTGCTTCTAAAACCTGTATGTGTTCAAAAATTAAATAAAACTGTGATTGGTGGCGAATATTGGTGCTACAATTGTTCAACAAAGGTGCATTGTGCCCTTTAAATTATGTAATAAAGTAGTTATGGATATGGATACAATATCATCTAGGTGGAAAGTGTTAAAAAGAAAAAAAGAAAAAAAGGAAAAAGGAAAAAAAGGAAAAAAAGGAAAACAGGAATAATATGGCGCTGCCCTTATGAAGACAAAAAAAAAAACTCTCTTTATAATTCCTAAAGTGTGTGTGCCAAAAATGAATAAATATGTGACTGATGCCAAGTCCTTACTGTTAAAAGTACAATTGCAACCTAAGGTGCTTCAATTATTCAACAAAAGTGCATAGTGCAGCATCAATAAAGTGACCAGTGTTAAATCATACAAATCCATACAACATTGTTCAAATTATCCATCATAAATAGTGACTCTTGTGCTGTGACCAGTATTAGTTGGATAGGAAAAGTTCCGTTTATGAAAAAACAAGTTCTTTTTTCTTTTCGCGTAAAACCATAGGAGAACTTTTATTAAAACTTAATAGACAAATGTACTCACATTTCAAATGAACAAATCAAGCATGGCAAAAGTTAGCGAATTCCCTTTGTTAGAGGTGCTGCAAGACGTTCGTAACCCGCCCTACGCACGTTTCGTCGTCAGACTTCTACTGGGGCGCGATGGGCATACCTTCTTTCCTTTACATGTAATTACTACACCACAATACGCAAGTAAAGTTTGGGGGATATCCTTGATTGCTACACAGTGGCAGACACTGTGACCATCCATACCCCTGCAGGGGAAAGGAGAATCCGGTGAGTGCAAGCATTGTCAGAGCATGCAGACAAGGCACTAATTAAAGAAACCAGCACCTGGATAAGAAGCTTTCCTACAGATATATTTGACTCTCAAAGATTGAACACTACAAAATACTCCAAAAAGAACTTGTATCTAATACAGTGTGTACAGTTTCTACTACACCTCTAGTGGTGTACACAGTATACAATACAGTGCAGCCATTGTACAGTTTCTAATACAGTGCAGGCGGTGTACACAGTATCTAATACAGTGTGTACAGTTTTTACTACTTTTCTGGTGGTGTACACAGTATCTAATACAGTGTGTACAGTTTCTAATACACTTCAGGCAGTGTACACAGGATCTAGTACAGTGTGTACAGTTTCTACTACTTTTCAGGTGCTATACACAGTATCTAATACAGTGTGTACAGTTTCTAATACACTTTAGGTGGTGTACACAGTATCTAATACAGTGTGCACAGTTTCTACTACTTTTCTGGTGGTGTACATAGTATCTAATACAGTGTGTACAGTTTCTAATACACTTCAAGCGGTGTACACAGTATCTAATACAGTGCAGTGTGGTGTTGCAAAACAAAAAATACATGTCCGGAAGGCCACCAAGGAGAGGCAGACGCTCACAGGCCACTATAAGAGGGCAAGCAGCTTCTGTGTCTACAGTCAACAGTGGTGGTCATGGATATGGTGTATCCTCTGCAGGTGGCTGTGGGGCACGCTTGTCCTTTGTTTCTGCTGCTGGCCGTGTTATTGAGCCACAACATGCAGAAGAGTTGGTTGAGTGGTTAATGAAGCCATCCTCATCCTCCTCATCCTCTATCACCCAGGCTTAGAGTAGTTTCCCTTTCAACGCAGCTGCCAAAGTGGCCCATTCCACCTGCTCCTTGTCCACAGTCACTCCTTCTGTAGCCCCACCATCATGCACGGAGGAGTGCCCAGAATTATTCGACCACAGTGTTGGGAACATACTGCCAAGTTTGCTCCAGTGATGAGGAGGGAGGGGATGATGAGGTCACTGACTGTACTTGGGTGTCTGAGAGAAGAGAGGAGGAGGAGGAGGCACAACTCCAATGAGGCAGGATGTCCTCTAGGGGGCATCTTAAGGGCAGCTACCCTGTTGCATCACACTGCAGAGCTCCGTGGGTGCAGGGCGCTGCTAACTCCCCGCTGACTTTTAAACGTTCCTTGGTGTGGGTCTTTTTCCACATGTGTGCAGCAGGTCACACCGCTGCTGTTTTCAACCGATGTCTGAAGCGGATCAAGCGTGTCCAGAACAGCAACCACTTGGGCACCACATGTTTGACCAGACATATGATGACCTGCCATGCATGCAGTCCATTGGCAACAGCACTTGAAAGACTCACATCAAAGAAAAAGGCGGACTTCTCCTTGCTTCTCATCTGGGATCTCCATCCCTACTATACCTCCAGTCCTCTCAAAAACCTGCACTGAGAGGAATGAAGGTATAGCAATAGGTGTCCCAAGTACTTGTAGCCAATCTGCTAGCAGTACACCACCAATTGATTTTAGCAGGCAAATTTCTCTAACCCAGTTTCTGAACCATAAATAAAAATATGGTCCCAGCCATCCACATGCTCAGCGTCTAAATGCTAGCTTGGCCAAATTGCTAGCACTGCAACTGCTGCTATTTCAACCGGTAAACTCCGCCCCCTTTCGTGAATTTGTGGGATGTGCTGTACCTCAGTGGCAGGTTGAAAAACGCCATTTATTTTCATGGAAGGCCATTCCGGCTCTCTACTGGCATGTGGAAGGCAATGTTTTGGCCTTGTTGGACAGGCCGGTCAGCAGTAAGGTTCACATTACCACTGACTTGTGGTCCAGCAGGCATAGACAGGGACGTTATCTTTGCTTCATGGTGCACTGGTTAACTCTGCTGGCAACAGGGAAGGATGCAGGACAGGGTTCAGTGTTGTTGGAGCTTGTTCTGCCACCACGCCTCCAAAATGCTAATGGTGATTCTGCCACAGCTCTCTCCTCCACCCCCTCCTCTTTTTCTCCCTCTGGCCTCATCTGCAGATTTGTCCTATGAACCAGTGGTGCTCCATAAGCGTTCAAGGGGCTGAGCAAGCAGTCAGGCTAAAATATGCATGCGGTGCTTGAGTTGGTTTGCATAGGGGACAGGAGAAACACTGGGGCAGAGATTCTGTCAGCTCTGCATGGGGCAGGCTCAGAGGTGGTTGACGTCACACCAGCTTCAGCCAGGAATGGTTGTATGCGACAATGGCACCAAACTTCTCTCTGCCCTCTGAGAGGGACACTTGACCCATGCTCCATGTTTGGCACACATCCTGAATTTGGTGGTACAGCGGTTCTTGAGCAGGTACCCAGGCTTACAAGAATTCCTGAGGCAGGCCATAAACATCTGTAGTCATTTCCGCCAATCATACAATGCCAATGCTCAACTGGCTGACATTCAAAGGGAAAGCAACCTGCCCACCAACTGCCTCATTTGTGACATGCCCACCAGGTGGAACTCAACGTTGGCAATGCTGCAGCAGCTGCACACACAGAAGAGGGCCATCAATGAGTACCTGTGCGAGTATGGCACCAGGACAGGGTCAGGGGAGCTTGGCTTCTTTTCACCAAGCCATTGGCTACTGATTAAGGATGCATGCACTGGGGGCGTGGCCTGGAGAGTGATGGGGTAGGACGTGTTTAGTGAGAGCTCCGCTTGCCAATACTCCTACAACACAATCCGGCTATAATCCAGGCGATCCTACCCTCTCTGCAGTGTTCAGCAAGCCTGCTTTGTTCCCGGCCTGGCCATCGACCTAATCCAGCCCTTTGGAGCGCCATCCGCGGCCGCGATCGTCGGATCTCCCCGCCCGGGGACTGCCTGTAGGACAGACCGCGGCTTCGGCCTAGTCCGTGGAGCGGCGGCCGTCTTGCTGCACCCGGCGGCAGCTCCATCACGATTTCTGGCCACATCCTGCTCCCCAGAGACCCCTGATTAGCTGCCCTGGCCACCGGACCACCTGTGGACGCCACCACAGCAATTTTGAGCCCTGTAGCAGCTGGCTGGAGGGTCTGAGGCCCGACCTGCTGCCTGGAGCGGCGGCCATCTTGCTACACCCGGCGGCAGCTCCTGAACATTTCCCTGCCACGTCTTGCTCCCCAGAGGCCCCTGGCTACCTGCCCTGGCCAACGGATTACCTGTGGGCACCGCCACAGCATTCCTACACCCTGTGGTGGCGGGTTGGAGGATCTGAGGCCCCGACCTGGTCTCTGGAGCAGCGGCCATCTTGCTGCACCCAGGATCACCTCCGCCCTGTAACTCACTTGTGGAAGATTCTTAAAGCAGCATTGGCGGCGGATCTTTAAGCCGACGGTCTTCTTCACATGCACCGCCGATCATCCCGGCCAGCCAGAGGAAGGGGTAAGAAGTTGAAATCTCCCCCCGAACCGGTGGAGACAGAGGCGGCCTGTGTGGGTCGCGTGGGGCCCGGGAGGCGAGCTAGTAACAACATGGCGTCCCAGACGGAGCAGCCAGAGCAGTCCCCCTCTACACAGCCAGGCCTGGCTGATGTCCTGGCTGCTATAGGAAATTGCCAAGCCTCCCTTACTACCCTTACCTCAAAGGTAGATGCTGTACAATTAGATGTTGGTCTAATAAGGCTGGACATGGACAAAATAAGGGGCAGACTTTCTGTTGCCGAACAGCGTCTGGGGCAAGTGGAGGACACTGTAGAGTCTCATGGAACAGACTTAAGGGCCCTGCAAACCAAAATTAGAGCACTGGAATATAAATCCGAAGATGCGGAAAACCGTAATAGGAGGAACAACCTCCGTATTGTAGGTCTGGCGGAAGGAGCTGAGGGGAAATGTCCGACGGAGTTTATTGAAGGCCTGCTACGTTCCCTCCTACCAGGGGCTCAATTTTCGCCTTTCTATGCGGTGGAGCGGGCTCACCGGATCCCTCCCAAGCCGGGCCCCCCCGGAGCACCGCCACGCACATTTATCCTAAAGTTTCTGAACTTCCGTGACAGGGATGAAGTCCTTCGGGCTGCTAGAGTACAGGGAGAAATACGCCATCAAAATAACAAGCTACTTATCTTCCCTGACTACTCTGTCGAAACTCAAAAGCTCAGACGCTCCTTTGACCAGGTGAAGGCAACCATGCGTCTTAAGGGCATTCGATACAGTATTCTGTTTCCAGCGCGATTGAGGGTTCAAGACGGGGAAACCACCAGATTTTTTACCTCCCCCAGGGATGCTAACCCTTGGCTGGAATCATTGCCCCCCAACCGTTAAACGCTGCAACATGCTCTTCTGTACTTCTGCTCTGAATACTGGCCGCTGATTGTTCAAATTTCAATAGGGGATTTAATCTTGCACCCGTTGTGCCTTTTGTTTTCCTTGTCAGTATACTGTATAAGTGTTGTGCCCCTGGCTATGCCAGGTGATATCTACTCTCAAGCTTGCCACTGTTTGAAGCTACTGTGGAATAACCTTTTTTGTCCTTTGCAAGATGTTCCTGAGATGTTGGGATTTTTAGAGATGAAGATTACCTATGTTTACTGACATGCTGCAGCAATGACTTGTTTGGCTCTCCTGGAAGCTCAGATTCAGTAATTTCTGAAGGAGGGTCACTGGCGGACTCTAGTGACCATTACATGTACTGCAGGTTCACTTCTCCCTTTACTTTCACTTGCAAGTGATATACACCTTTCATTATGACTGCCTAGGCTGTAATTCCACTCTGGGAGACAATCAATTGCTAACTGCATTACAGGGAGAAAGGCACCTTAGCCAGATAGATTGCCTAGAGTATGGCACACCCTGTCTTCCGAGCTACAGGATGATCCTCCTTATTTATCCTAAGCAGAGAGCATACTTTATTTTATCTACTATTTTTTTTATTTTTTATTTTTTCTATTCTTCATATGTTGCTAGTTTAATCCACACATCTACTCACCCACAGTGGTCCGAAATGAGACGGTCCGAAATAACCTCTATTGGTTGGAACGCTATTTTTCTCCTGATTCCTAATGGCGGCGGAGTCTCTCGTCACCTTACGTGGACAATCCTCTCCACTAAGGGTCTACACCCACTGGTTCACGCTCCCTGAACTTGGGGTTTTATTTTTCTTTTTTGATGTTAGGGGAACAAGGCATTCCTAGGTTGGGGTGGGGGATGCGGGGTGGGGGGCGGGGTTTAATGCTGGGTTTGTTTTTGTTAACATTATTTTATTGTTTCAGGTGCTTTAGATATGACGCATGTTTGAACAGAACCATTTACACAGTGCTATGTAGAACAATATATGTGTGGCTGGACTGGGATGCTACCTATCTGGTATGTTACATAATTGCATTTCCACTATACCTCATACTCCATGGCTGAGATAAAGGTAATTTCATGGAACGTTCGGGGGCTTAATACTGCTGTTAAGCGTTCCCTGGTGTTTCGTTTCCTTCGCTCCCACAACCCGCAGATCTGTATTCTCCAGGAGACACATTTGCCGCAAAACAAAACGGTGTGCCTTAGGAAAGCCTGGGTGGGCCTTAATTATCATTCCACCTTTTCCACCTATGCCCGAGGGGTTAGCATCCTGGTCCACAAGACACTACCGTTTAGGCTGATTGAGGTTAAAACAGATAAAGAAGGGAGATTTGTTGTTATACATGCTAATATATTTGATAAGAATGTGGTACTAGTTGGGCTTTATGTTCCTCCGCCAGCATCTGGCAGGGTCCTTCATGAGATCATGCAGATAGCGGTGCAATTTGATACCGCATTGGTATACCTCATGGGGGACTTCAACATGGTTCCTCTGGTGGAACTTGATCGGCTGCAATCCTCGGCTCGGGACACCCCGGACCTCAGGCAGTGGGCGGAAACTTTTGCCCTCACTGACGTCTGGAGGCACTTGTACCCGACACTGAAGGTTTTCACTTGCCATTCAGCCTCACACAAAACGCTGTCTAGAATTGATCTTGTCTATGCTTCAGGCCCTGCATTACAATATGTACATGACCTATCTGTGCTTCCCAGGGGAATTTCAGATCACGCACCATTGTGCTTGACACTGACGCTGTCTGTTCCACCAGGGACTCGCCTGTGGCGTTTATCCAGGTTTTGGGCTAATGATGAGAGACTGTTGGAACCCCTAACAGCCTCTATCTGCAACTTCTGGACGGACAATGCTGAATCAGCTGCCCCTCCTGTTGTATGGGACTCATTTAAAGCTTGGATACGAGGGGAGTATGGGCATAGTATTACTCGGCTCAAGCGTGACTCTACTCGCTCCATGGATGAGCTGGAGGCACTGGCAGGCAGGTTGGAGGCTGAATACGTTTCTGCTCCTGGGGAGGACCGGTATAGAGCATGGAAAAAGGCCCTGCGTGACCTATCCACCACTAGGATGGCCCAGACAGACAAGGCTTTGTTATACTCCGCTCAACGCGTGTTCGAGCATGGTGGTAAAAATGGGAAGCTTCTTGCGTGGCTGGCTAAGGGAAACATACCTTCAACCCCTATAGGCTCCATTAGAGACAATACTGACCAGATCCTTACTGCCCCTGCTAATATTAATAACCGTTTCCGAGAATACTTTCAGGAGGTTTATTCCTCTAGAGATGCTGCATCGGACTCATCCATGTCCTCTTTTTTTGACTCCCTGACTATCCCTGTGTTGTCTGAGGAAGCAAGGGAGGGGTTGGAGGCTGACATCACACTTGAGGAGATACAGGTTGCCATGGGACATCTCAAGGGAGGGAAGGCCCCAGGTGCAGATGGGTTACCATCTGAATTTTACTCCAATTTTTCTGAACTACTGGCCCCTAAGTTGACTTCACTGCTTTCTAAATTTGCAAATATGCTAGCCCTACCTGACTCAATGAATGAGGCGGTTATTGTACTGGTTCCTAAACCAGGAAAAGACCCTCTTGATTGTGCATCGTACAGGCCCATCTCGTTGCTAAATGTTGATGCCAAGATCTTTGCTAAGGTCTTGGCCACCCGACTATCCCATGTAATAGAAGACCTAGTGGGTATAGACCAGATGGGATTTATGCCAGGCAAGGGCACAGATATTAATATTAGGCGCCTGTTCCTTAACTTAGCAACATCGCATGACAACACGGGGTCCAGGGTTATTGCCTCTTTAGATGCCGAGAAGGCTTTCGACTCTGTTGAGTGGAAGTTTTTATGGGAAACCTTGCGTAGATTCGGATTTGGTCCTAAATTTATTCACGGAGTACGATTGCTGTACCGATCCCCCCGGGCACGGGTTCGCACCAACAATTGGGTCTCAGACTCCTTTGATCTGTTTCGCGGTACGAGGCAGGGATGCCCGCTCTCCCCCAGCCTGTTCGCCCTAGCGCTGGAGCCTCTGGCAATTGCCATTAGGAGTGCTCCGGACGTTCTGGGCCTGCGGGTGGGTATGATGGAAGAGCGCCTCTCCCTCTATGCAGACGACGCATTATTGTACCTTAATGATGCTGGACCCTCTCTTCAGGCTGCCCTGCGTATTTTTGACAGTTTTGGTGGACTCTCGGGAGTTAAGATAAATTGGACCAAGTCAGTCCTATTTTTTATAGATGATGAGGTTAACTCTGGACCCCTCTCCTCCCCACTACAAAGGGTTGGGGAATTTAAATATCTTGGAGTTGTGATCACTAGGAATCTCTCTGATTTTATAGTAAAAAACCTGTCCCCTGTCCTGAACACCCTACGTTCAAAATGTGCTGCCTGGGAGATTCTTCCTCTGAATCTTCTGGGTCGCATTAGTCTCCTTAAAATGATGATACTGCCCAAATTTAACTATCTGTTTAGGAATTGCCCGGTCTGGGTCCCAGCCTCGTTTTTTAGGGAGATTGACCGTATAGTGGGTTCCTTTATTTGGTCGGGGAGAAACCCTAGGTTGGCACGTACTACGTTATGCTTACCTGCAGATTTGGGCGGACTTGCCCTCCCTGATTTCCAGTTATATTTCTGGGCAGCCATGTTGGTGACGGTACACTGGTGGTTCCAGGGTTCTAGATCCAATGTGGCAACCTGTCTCGAGGCGAATATTCTGGGTTCACTGACGGACCTTCGGAATTTTCCCTATAGAGGACCCAAGGCATACTGTGAGATCCCTGGGCCTACTAGAGCAACTTGGAGAGTATGGGAAGCGGCTAGGCGCAGATACTTGAGGCCTGGCCAATTGTCTCCAGCCCATCCCCAATGGGGGAACCCACGACTTAAACACTTCCGTATGATACCGGACCCACAGGTGTGGGCTAGATGTGGTGTAACCTTGTTGGAGCACGTAGTGTCTGGGGGTCAACTGCTCTCCCTGCAGGAGCTTACGGCTAAATTTGGACTGCCCCGATGGATGGGGTTCCGGTACCTACAGCTGAGACATGCGGCCAGGGCTCAATTCCCGCAAACTCCCCTGTTACAGACGGACCCCATCGAAGATCTCCTATCCCCTGGAGACTTGTCTAAACCCCTATCCTCAATATATAATGCGTTGCTGGGAAGAGATTCCCCTAAGATTAATGATTTATGGGAAAGATGGCGGGCTGATATCCCGTCACTGGATAGGGAGGGATGGGAGGATTGTCTAGAGTATGGCCCGAAATTAGTGATAGCATCCAAGGACAAATTGATTCAAGTTAAATTTATACACAGGGTCTACTATACCCCGCAGAGACTCCATCGTATATTTCCCGAGAGAGACCCCATGTGTCCTAAATGTAAAGTCCATATAGGCACATTTATACATATGTTCTGGGAGTGCCCAGTTGTTGCACTATTTTGGACTAAGATTGTAGGTGAAATCAACTCCAGATTGCAGACCTCTATTCCGCTCTTGCCGGCCATGGCGTTGTTGGGGATACATGATGATGAGCAGAGGCCATATCATCTTAAATTACTGATTTCCTTCCTTCTTTTCTATGCCAAAAAAGAAATACTTATGAAATGGATAGATTCTTCCCCTCCATCCTTTTCAGCCTGGGAGGCACAGATTGAGGCAGTAATCCCCATGTATAAAATGACATATATAAACCGTGGCTGTCCGTGGAAATTTGAAAAAGTTTGGGCTCCGTGGATGGCCTCGTAGAGAAACATTCAGTTCACTACGTTTGTTTATCCCAATAGGGAAGGGTTTTGGTGGGTGGAGGGTGGACGGTACTTGTTGAGAATGGTACTATTAACCTTATGTATTGTTTGTGGGTTTGCAAATTAATTTCCCTATCCTCAAATATGTAATCTACGTATGTAATGTATTCTACTCTGTTGAATGGTATTCTGTAACTCTGATTACCTATTACAATAATAAAGCACCACTGTTTTTGTTAAAAAAAAAAAAAGGATGCATGCACTGTCCTGTCACCATTTGAGGAGGCCACAAGGATGGTGAGCAGCAACAATGCATGCATCAGTGACACTGTTCCTCTTGTCATCCTGCTGGAGCACATGCTTCAAGGAATCATGGACAGGGCACCTGAGTCTAAACAGCGGGAGGAAGAAGAGGACTTCCTTTCCTCTCAAGGCCCAGGTTATCTATACAGTATTCCTGAGGGCCCACCAAACTCATGGGAAGAAGAGGAGGAGGAGGATTGTGTCAGCATGGATGCAGAGGATAGCACTCAGCAGCGGTCTTCAAGGGATGGTTTTCAGTCCCCAGAAACCCAAGGAGTTGTACGTGGCTGGGAGGAGGTAGTTATGGATAATGTGATCCTTAGTGACCCAGAGGACTCAGAATTTAATGCCTCTGCAAACGTACGCTGCATGGCCTCCCTGATTCTGAAAAGCCTGCAAAAGGACCCTAGGATTCGTGGTATCAAGGAAAAGGATCATTACTGGCTGGCAACACTTTTTGATCCACGTTACAAGGGTAAAGTTGCAGAACTCATCCTGCCTTCGCAGAAGGAGCAGAGGATGAAGCATCTTCAGGAGGCCTTGAAGCAAAGATTTGTGTAACGCATTTCCAGACCCTGGAAGGTTACCATTTCCTGGTGCTGGACAAAGTGTTGCTGAGGCTTTGTTCAGTCAGAGGAAGAGTGGTGGAGAAGCTGGCCAGCTGACCTATGCCTTTAAACAATTTTTCAGTCCTCAGCGCCAAGGTCTAAATGGTTCAAGCAACCATCACCAGCATCTGCATTATATGGTGCAGGAATATCTAGGGGCAAGAGCAGACTTGGAGACCTTTCCAACAGAGCATCCACTGGGTCTTGAGGATGGACCACTGGCCAGAACTTGCTCTATATGCAATTGAGATACTGGCCTGTCCTGCATCCAACATGCTTTCTGAACGCACTTTCAGTGCTGCTGGAGGGTTTGTAATGGATCAAGGAGTGCACATGTCCACAGACTCTGTTGATAGGTTCACATTCATAAAAATGAATCAGCAGCTATCAAGCACCTTATGCTGATGTAACTGAATGAATTTGCTATGGATCTGGGATCCCTTGAAGACTGCCTATGCTGACTATCCTATTCCTCTTCAATCTTGATGATGCTAGCTTCCAACAATATTTTTGGTTTAGGGCACCACCACCACCACCCAAGGCCCAATTTTTCTGCCCTTGTTTAACAGGGATTGGGACATCCACTCCATTTTTTTGTATTTTTGGTATTTGTATCTATATTGCCAGGATCCGACAATACAGCCGACAATTACTGCAGAGAGCAGTTTTAAATGACATTTTTTCCTTTAGAAATATAATTTTGCTGTGGTACTGTTATAAACATGGGAAAGATGCACTACTTTACAGGCATACTAAGGACCCCCCCAGGCACGATATATAAAGGAATATTTAATTTTTATTGTTTCATGTTAAGCATTATTAAAATCATTGCTCCCGAAAAAACAGACATTTTTAAAACTTTTTTTGCATTGATACATGTCCCCGGGGCAGGACCTGGGTCCCCACACACTTTTTATGGCAATAACTTGCATATAAGCCTTTAAAATTAGCACTTTTGACTTTTTGCATTCGTGTCCCATAGACTTTAACAGTGTTTGAGTGTTCGCATACATTTTTTGCCTGTTCGCATGTTCTGCTGTGAACCAAACCGGGGGGGGGGGGGGGGGGTTCAGCTCATCCCTAGTCAGCACCTACAATTTGTTACTTTGACATTTGTGAATTTACGTACTATATCGAAGAAGGTTTGAATGCAGCACTAGGGTGACTTTGTTCCAGCTTTGTTTCTAGCACTATTACTATTAGTGAATTACTAGTTAATAGGCTTTGCAAGTGAAAAAGGTTTTACTGGTTTCCCGGACAGGCAGGAATTTTCAAAGCAGTTTTTTTCTGCACCTTTACTCAGCAAGGCAGCACCACCAACACAGTTGTAATGAAGGAGGGCTTTTTGCAGCAAGTCCAGAACATAAGATTAACAAAACATCTTCTTGCCTGAGCCCCCCAAAAAACAGGCAATACCTGTACCAATTTTTAGTGTTCTGTCAGCACTCAACCTTTTCACTCAGCATTAGGCTCCAACACCACAGAGAGTGAAAGAGAGAGTCCTGAGCATTAATCAGCTTGCACATAGACAGCTGAGATTAGTAATGATGTCTAACTACCAGGTAAATTATAGACCTAGTAATAGAGGCTTTATCAGGGCTCGAGTCCTGCAGGAATGCATGGGAATGGCATTCCTGTACTTTTTCCACATCCAGAACAACATTCCCATTAACAGCAGGGCCAGATTGGCCTACTGGGAAATTTCCCGGTAGGCCGCTTGCCCTGGGGCCGCTTTGCGCTGTGGCTGCAGAGGCACCCAGGGCCGGTCCTGGGAGGGTCAGGTGCAGAGTCCTCTCCTCCCGTCCCTCCTCCTCCTCTTGTGTACCTCACACACTACAAAGTCCCGCCTCCTAGATTGGCTCCTGGGATTGACAGAACAGTGATTTAGTTTCCTGACATTGAATCAGTATTCCGTCTATCACAGGAGTCGGACTAGGAGGCGGGATTTTGTTACAGTATCCGGCCACCAAACATTGCAGACCCAAGCTCCGTGACACAGTGGGAGATCCACGCTGTGTATAATCCAGTCACAGGTGAGTCTGCATTTGATGGGGACAGCAAATCGGCACAGTAAGGCTGCATTGATGGGCACAGTAAGGCTGCAATGATGGGCACAGTGAAACTGTATTGATGGGCACATTGAGTCTGCTTTGAAGAGCACAGTGAGGCTGCGTTGATGGGCACAGGAAGTCTGCAATGATGGGCACAGTGAGTCACATATTCACCAGAACACCAATGATCTTCAATCACCATCCAAAGGTTTTTATTGCAAAGAGATCACATCACAAAGTGCAACATTTCAGGAGTCACGCAGGACCCCTACTTTTATGGGGGCAACCCAAAATTTGTGACTTTCTTTTCATTTCACTTTCAATGATAATGGTAAACAGGACAAATAGAGAGGGTGAATCTCCCTAATGGGGGCACAAGCCATGCCAGGACCAATACTTAATTACCGCATACATTTAATTATTTATTTCCTTCTGTGAATTAAATTTAATGCCTTTTTTTGAGAATCAGTATGGCAGTTCAAAAGTCAAACACATAGTCACAACATATACAAGAAGCGAGAGACTGCATTACATAGCCAAGAAGCAAACATAGGACAAGAATCCATGGAATATTTCTCATTCTGTTCTTTCAGTACCATAGTGATATTCTCCATTTGCTGGATAACTGAAATTCAGGCAAGACACTGCACCTTGTCAGGTGCAGGGCTACTGTTAGAAATCATGGGGCCCTGTACAGCCTTCCTGATGGGGCCCCGCAATGCCGCCTCCATCCCCCCTCAAGTTACAGTGGAACAGCAGCACTGACTTTATCTGCGGATGCCCCGGAAATTTAAAAAAGTCCCTCCTCTTCTCCCACCTCCAGGGCTCCTCTGTTGACATGACGGGGCACTGGGAAATTTAAATTAAGCCCTGTTAAGCAAGTAAGAGCTGGGGTGTGGTCTAATAAAATCAATGTATTCATTTAGGCAGAAATGAACAATAAAGCTACCCCAGGCCCCCTTGTTTAGCTGATGAGTCCTGAACCCAGTACAACAGGACCAGTTTTACTGCCTTATCAGTGGCCCTGGTTAGGTGGGTTAGGGCTCTTCTACAGTGCAGGAATGCAAGCCTTTGCTGCATTGAGAAGATGCTTGAGTAGTGAATTTTTTGTATCGCTTATTAGAAAGCAGCGTGTCATGCAGAGGAAAAGCCGTTGGATTTCCTCCAAGAGACACCCCAGTGAGTGTCTCAATTATCCAGAACTCTTTCAGTTTTGGACACTCCCAGAAGATGTGAAGCAGGGTCCTCTCAAATTCCAGATACCTCCAACAGGAACTCGAAACTCGGGGGGAACATACAGTGAAGTACCAACGTGTATTACGTTTGTATCCCCCTTCCTGGTATATCATGTTGAGAAAGGTCTTGTGGGAAAAGAGTAAGATTCTTTCTTTCTATTTAGGAGAAAATGTTGTGTTCAAGTCTCTCTCCCATTGTTGTAGGAAAGGGATATCTCGAGGGGCACTAAGGGCATTCAGGGTAGCATAGAAATGTGACAATAGGTGTCAAATAGGTTTGCCAGCTAAGCAGACTTGCTCAAAAGAGGAGGGTTCCCGCACTGAGCAGTATTCCACAGGCAGTGAGCACAAGTAAGTGCATAACTAAAATCAAAGGAAAAAGTCCAAGTCTTGTGAGTAAGGTCCAGTTCTTGAGCCGTCATGGGGCATTGATTGGTGGAAAAGTGAGGGAGCCGCGAGGACCTCCGCTGATGCAATGCAAAAAAACATGGGTCGCTAATGCCCGGCTGAAAGTCATATGAAGCCAGAATATGAGTCAAAGGACTTGGGTGGGGGGGTAAAGGAGTGCTTTTAAACACCTACCTGATAGTCCGTAAAGTGGCTCCCACGAGTGGATGGTGCTTAATGGCTAGAGTGGGTGACCTTTCCAGGTTCCAGGGTAATCCCACTGGGGAAAGGTCGATGGTTGCTTGTTCCAAATGTATCAATAGCTTTTTGCCATGTGTTGTGCACCAATCAACCACCCGCGTCAAGTGCTTTGGATAGAGAAACAATGGAGTTCCGAAGCCGCGCATCTTACCTGACCAGACAAATTTTAAGAAGCTGATCCATAGGCCTTGCACGATTTTCTTTGAGAGCTTTATCAGTAGGCTTTTGAGTAAGTAATAAGTCTTGGCATGAAATTTTTGTTTCTGAATGTTTATGCAGCCAAACCAAGAGAAGGCGTCTCCATTTGTGGAAATCTTAGTTTAACACCTTTCCATGCAGAATTTACCAAGCGTTTACAGTGTTATGCAGTAAATACCGCAAATTGGCATAATGAATTTACATTTTCAGGATCACATGCGATATTTAGGGAAAATGTGCCCAGACATCTAAATACCACAGATGTCTGCTTTAGTAAATAAAGTCCAGTGTCTCCAATCACTATAACACTATTCACAGTGTTGCCAGACCAGTGTAGCCAGCAGCAATGTTCCTGATCACCACACCAGTGCATTGTTGCCCCTGCCTGTCACCTGTACTGATCCTGGCTGGTTAATTGATCAAGTTTGATCAAGCTTGTGTTGTCAAGCTGTTATCAAGCTTGTGTCTATGCCTGCTGCTTGAAGTGATCCGTCTACATGTCCTGACTACATTTCTGAGAGACACCAGTCCCAACTATCCCCTGCAGTCACTGGAACAACATGAACTCTTTTGTTTACCCATAGTTCAGCCTCCTGTACCTCCTGGCCATTGAATATGGCATCCCTGGGAGCAGCCAATAATCTAGGCTTGTTTGGCTTATAGGAATGGGGACTGCTATAGGTGATGCTACACTAAGCTATGTACTTTGACCACTCATACAGAGAGAACTATTACAGTACACTGTTTTTGATACAATTGGTTAATTTTTTGATACAGAGAATGCAATGTCCAGTACATAAAGTACAAAAATGTAAAACGTTTTACAAATGTGGTATCTCCATGCTTAGGAGGAGTAGCAGAATGTGTTTTGGGGTGTAATTCTAAGTATGTCTATGTTGTGTGTGAAAAAAAGTCAAACGTAGTCAAAACATAGCCAAAGTTCAGTAACCGGAACGGAAAGTCAGCCAAGCCAGACGTCAGGGATCAATGTAATGGAACAGCAAGCAGGATCTGGAGCCAGAAGAGATGTCAGCAAAGCAAGTCTTGAACAGGATCGCAGGAGATGGTTTCTGTGATGTTGACCAAGGCGAAGACAGAGATCCACTGGGCTGAATGGTTTAAGTAGGCAGGACTGACGAGCAGGATATCATCAACAGCTGAGTAACTGTGGAGAGATACAGTAGGAGCTGGCAATCAGCCGACAGTTGAGCGGCAAGCTCTGAAAAGGAAGGGCTGAGCCCAGCCCTAACAATAGCTCAGCTGTTTTGGTCTTTTTTATCACATGTGCAGCCAAACGCACTGTTGCAAATTGCAAACTTTGCCTCAGGCACATCAAGCGTGTCATAAACACCAGCCATTTTGGTACATGCTTGACAAGGCACTTAACCTCCCACCACACAGCCCATTGACAAGAACACTTGAAAGCCACACAAAAGAGATGCAATTCTGCTCCTCCTCACTCCTCACCTTTCTGGTCTTCCCCCACTATACCTCATGACCTCTCAGCAGCCTCCACTGACAGGGATGATGGTATAGTGCAGGGTGTCACAGTTCCTTGCAGCAGGTCTGCCAGTAGCACACCACCAGCTGTAGGCTATAACAGGAAAAATTTCTTTGCCCTATCTGCTTCATCGAAAAAAAAAAATACAGTCACTGTCACCGACATGCCCAGCATCTAAATTCAAGCTCTTCAAAGCTGCTGGCTTTACAACTCCTGCCTTTCTGTCAGGTGGATTCTGCCTCCTTTCGTAATTTTGCAGAATGTGCTGTACCACAATGGCAAGTTCCCAGTTGTTATTTCTTTTCACGTAAGGCTATTCCAGCTGTCTACCATCACGTGGAAGGCAATGTTGTGGCATCGTTGGGCAAGGCAGTCAGCCGCAAGGTCTACGTTACTGCTGACAAGTGGTCCAGCAAAGATGGTCAGGGACAAAATATTTGGTTAACAGAGCAACGGGAGGAAGATGAAGACTTCCTTTCCTCTCATGCCCGCTTTATGCAGATACCATTCTTGCCATGCCACAGAACGCACAAGAGTTAACCCTTTCATGACTAAGCCTATTTTTGACATTTGGTGTTTACAAGTTAAAGTCCGTATTTTTTGCTAGAAAATTACTTAGAGCCCCCAAACATTATATATATATATATTTTTTAGCAGAGAATCTAGAGAATAAAATGGCGATTGTTGCAATATTTTTTATCACACGGTATTTGGGCAGCAGTGTTTTAAATGCAAATTTTTGGGAAAAGAGACACTTTCATGAAAAAACAAACAGTAAAGTTAGCCCAATTTTTTTGTATAATGTGAAAGATGATGTTACGCCGAGTAAATAGATACCAAACATGTCATGCTTTATAATTGCACTCACTCGTGGAATGGCGACAAACTACGGTACCTAAAAATCTCCATAGGCAACGCTTTAAATTTTTTTTACGGTTACCAGGTTAGAGTTACAGAGGAGGTCTACAGCTAGAATTATTTCTCTCGCTCTGACGATCACGGCGATACCTCACATGTGTGATTTGAACACTGTTTACATATGCGTGCGCGACTTCCATATGCGTTTTCTTTGCTGCGTGAACTCGTGGGAATGGGGGTGCTTTAAAAAAATTTTTTTTTTCTTATTTTTTTTATTTATTTTTATTTTTAGAAATTGTGTTTTTTAAAAAAAAAAATTGATCACTTTTATTGCTGTCACAAGAAATGTAAACATCCCTTGTGACAGTAATAGGTGGTGACAGGTACTCTTTATGGAGGGATCGGGGGTCTAAAAGACATCCCGATCCCTCCTTTGCACTTCACAGTATTCAGATCGCCAAAAACGGCCATTCTGAATACTGTGTATTTTTTTAAAACCGGCGCCATTGGCAGCCGAGTAAACGGGAAGTGACCTCATGACGACGCTTCCGCGTTTACAATTAGAAGGCTGTAACGAAGCCATACACAGCTTCGTTCCAGACTGTCAGCAGCCGCGGATCATCGATCGGGCCTCCCGGTGGATTGGGAGGCCCAGTAAGAGCAGCGGGAGGGGGGACGTCCCCTCCTGCTCCTCCGGTATAACAGCCGAGCGGCTTTTAGCCGCATCGGTTGTTATACATGGATAGCCGATCGCCCGCTCTACAACATGGTACCGGGATGATGCCTGCAGCTGCGGGCATCATCCCGATAAAACCCCGGAAAGCCAAGTACGCACATCTGCGTACGCTCGGCAGGAAGGGGTTAAGGGAGAAGGAGGAGGATGATTCTGGAAGTTTTGGAGGCACTGAAGCAGAGAAAGGCATATGTCAACCCTTAACAAATGGTTTTCCATCTCCAGAACCTTTGGGAGTAGTACTTGGCTGGGAGGAAGCAGTTCCAGACACTGTAATCCTCAGTGACCCCAAGGAGTTTGCTTCTCATGCCTCCTCAAACTGGCGGTGAATGGGTTCCCTTTTTCTTTAAAGCCTGCAAAAGGACCTGAGAATACGTGGCATCAAGGAGAAGGATCACTATTGGTTGGCAACCATCCTTGACTACCATTAAAAGGGGACAGTCTCGTAACTCATCCCATCCTCACAGAGGGAGCAGAAGATGAAATCTCTTGAGGACACCTTTAAGAGGAGTTTATGTAACACCTTTCCCAACTCTAGTAGGTTACAGTCTGGAGGAAAACGTAGTTTTGAGGCTTCTGTTGGTCAAGAGAGGAGCGGTGGAGAAGTCCTCAGCGCCCAAGGCTATAAGCTTCCACATCCCATCGGCAGCATCTGCATCTTATTTTGGGAGATTATCTAGGGGTGAAAATAGACATGGAGAACTTTCCAGTTGATGATCTACTGGGTTACTGGGTCATAAGAATAGACAACGGGCCAGAACTTGCCCAGTATGCAACTGAGCAGGTGGACTGCCCTGCAGCTTAATTGCATACTGAACGGCATTCAGTGCTACCGGAGGTTTTGTGACAGATAAGAGATTGTGTCTGCCTACAGACTCCATGAACCGGCTGACATTTATCAAAATGAATCAATCTTGGATTAGCAGCAACTATCAAGCCCCTGATGCAGATGATATGGTGTTTTCTGGATCCGGAATCTCTGAAAAATTGTCTAGGCTGCCTAGCTTTGTTGGTGTTGATTTCACCTGGCAGAATTTTTTTGGTGTAGGTTTCATGGGCACAATTAACACCACATTTTCCCCACCTGTTCGACAGGGGCATATAATTTCAATCTTTGACAGCAAGGCCAATTCTTGCTTTTATCAAGAGTACCTGTATAGAGTACAGTGTGAAGGCACCACCGACACCAAAGACCAATTTTTCCACGCCCGTTTAACAGGTGCATATCATTTAAATTTTTGACAGCAAGGCCAATTCCTGCTTTCATCAAGAGTACCTCTATAGGGTCACAGTGTGAAGGCACCACCAATACCCAAGGACCAATTTTTCTGCAACTGTTTAACAGGCGCATATCATTTCAATTTTTGACAGCAAGACCAATTCTTGCTTTCAACAAGAGTACCTCTATAGGGTTACGGTGTGAAGGCACCACCGACACCTAAAGACCAATTTTTCTGCACCTGTTACGTCTATTCCATATCTGCAAAAGAGACATCCAAAAAATCTTTAATCTTGTTCTAAGTGCACAATAATACAGACTGCCTATGTTTATAAAATAAAGCAAGCTTAAATGGCTTTATAAATGTCATTATTGCTGCAGCAGGCTCTATACACGGTACAGATGGAGCACTTTACAGCCAGACTAAGGGGACCCCCCAGGCACTATATTTAAAGGAATTAAATTATTTCTCATTTTTATGGTTTCACTTTAAACATCAGCAAATCACTGCTCATTTAAAAATCATGTTTTTTACAAACTTGTTTTTCATTGATACATGTCCCCAGGGCAATACCCGGACCCCCATAGCCATTGTATGCCCAATTACTTGCATATAAGCCTTCAAAATGGGCACTTTTGATTTTTCTAGTTCGGGTCCCATAGAATTCAATGGGGTTTGTTATTTGGTTCCGAACATTTACGATGTTCGAAAGTTCTGCCGCAAACCAAACAGGGGGTCGCTCAGCCCATCTCTTCTACCCATCTGGAGCTACACCTCCAGTTTTGCCCTACTTTTTGGTGTTCCCCATTTTGTATATAATGTATATAGTTAGTTGTTAGGCTTCTGTTTGTTAGTTATTAGTCAGGTATTCTGTCATTGAGTTTTTTGGTTCACTTATATTTTCATGTTTGCTGTGTGCTGGTGTTTGGAAGGATTTTGTTTCACTATAAATCAATCTCACTTAAAGCATACACAGTCTGGTCCCAGTTTCCTGAGTGTGCTAGGCAGATTTGGCCATCTCTGTTGTTGATCTTTGCAACAGAAGTTCCAACCGGTGGCCGAGATTTATTTTTTTTAACCCTTCAGCATGAATCGCATATGCTAGACTCCTTCAATCAACTCTCAAGAAACCAAGCAGCATTCCTTTCATCGTTCAGGTAAGTATTTTATATAAAACACAACAGTTTAAAAGAATAACAACATTAAACACAAAAACATTTCCCACCACCTCCCACCTCCACATCTCAACCTCCATCTCCCAAAATTCCAAAAACTATCTGCCTCCTCCACTCCCAACACTTTCCTGTCATATAGCAAAACACAGTATAACTTGCTCTAAACACAGTCTTTAAATTCCTCTTCAGACACCAAGAAATGTCCTTTCCTATAACCGCACCTTGCTTCCAAACCACTTCTTTTATAATTGCTGACAAAATCCACCCCCTCCTTCGCACATCAGATCCACCACCTACCAAACTATATAGACATAACTCAGGCTTAACGTCCTTCATCTCCAAAACATCTTCCACAAAGCCCACCAACCTACCCCATACATTTTTAACTGGTGGCCGAGATTTTTTATTTTTTTTTAAAAGCCTGTGGCATGTGAAACACACCCAACAACTCCACCCGGTGCCAAAAAAAGTGCACACACATAAAGAGGTGACACAAAACGTGCAACGGCTGTTACACTGGTCCTCTCTAGGAAGGACCTTACCCTGATCCCCCGGGGCGTTAGGCTCCAGACGGGGACTGAGGTACTTCACTTGGGTCTATCTGGCCGAAACCAGACAGATTCCCTTTCTCTGGAAGGTCTGCCGAAACAGACCCACCCAAGTAATCAGTGGGACTCCAGCGAAGGGATACCCCATGAGAGAGGGTGAACCAAGCCAAAAGGCCTATGTCCACCCCATCTCAAGATGTTCAGGGTAGGCCCGAGGACCTACACCCTACTAATCACACAGTGACAAATGTGTTACACATCAAACAAAAAATACAAAAAAGTGACGAAAACGGGGATATAATGAATAGGAAAGTGGGGAGAAGGAAGTGGGAGAAGTGAAATGCCACGTACACACGAGCGGACTTTACGTCAGACTTGGTCCGGCGTACTGGATTTCGTCGGAAAATTCAATCGTGTGTGGGCTCCAGCGGACTTTGTTTGCTCAAAAGTTGGACGGATTTAGATTTGAAACATATTTTAAATCTATCCGACGGACTCTTCTTTCTAGCGGACAAACCAGTCGTCTGTGTGCTAGTCCGACAAACTCAAACTGACGCATGCTCTGAAGCAATTACAAGACGGAAGCGCTCGGTCTGGTAAAACTATCCTTCGTATTGAAGCTAGCACATTCCTCTTCTGTGATCTTTTAATACAGCGTTTTTTTTCTTTATATTGCGAGAGGAATGAAGTTGTTTGGTCGCTTTTTATTCACACAGAGTTCTTACAAAGTACTTTCTTCATGATTTATCCTCATGCCATGACTTATATGATATTTTTAAAAAGCCAGATCTCCATAAATAAAGTATTAAATTAGATTTTGGACTTTTTTTTTTTTTTAGATTTAAACACTATCTATTTTACAATGTGTGCTAAATTATACAAACATTTTTTTTTTTTTTAATTTTATTTTTGTAGTTTCAAGTTACCACAATAACCTTAATATTTTGTGTTGTTTTAATGAACCTTAATGAGGTTGGTGTTCCTTGTTAATTAGACATAGGGGGGTTTATTTTCCAAAGGCAAATTCATTTTTCATTACAAGTGCAAATTCTACTTGGAATTGCACAGAAAGAACATTTTGAAGTGCCTTCGCTGTGGATCCGAGGGGCACATGCAAGGAACCCCAAAAAAATAAAACCTTTTTCTTGCACATGATTGTATGATAAAATCAGCAGAGCTTCCCCTCATTTCAGCTCTTCCCCTCAGATTTTCAGCGACTGCACTTCCAACAAGTGCACTTGCAGTGCAATTTCTAAAGTGCACTTTTCATTAGTACTTTGCACTTGATTTTAGAAATGATTTTGCCTTTTGGAAAAAACACACATAGGGGTTGATTTACTAAAGGGAAAAAGACTGTGCACTTTGCAAAGTGCAGTTGCCCTTTGCAAGAGCAGTTGCTCCAGAGCTTAGTAAATGAGCAGAAGCTCTGCTGACTTCCATCATCCAATCATGTGCAAGCAAAAATGCTGATTTTTGAATTTTCCTTGCACAGGATTGGGTACTCTTTTCAAAGTCAAGCCTTACCTCATTTCCTAAGCTCTGGAGCAATTCCACTTGCAGAGGGCAACTGCCCTCTGCAAAGTGCACAGTCTATTTGCTTTTATTAAATCAACCCCATAGTCTTTTTGACCTGTACCTGCCTACTCCCAAACAAAATGTCGTTTTGGACTCAAAACACATAGTCAATAATGTAAGGTAACTAAAATATCCATTTATTTGGGTTAAACAAAAATTAGGAAGGCAACACTGGAGACACTTTTAGAATCTGTGAAGCCTTTCGTCCCCCAGGACACACATCAAGTTTTAGGACAAGAAAATTGGTATCTTGCAACTAGGGAGCACAGGGAGCACAGTCAGACCAGACAGAAACCAGGCAATCACTTTCGAGTCTTCCGTGGAGCTATCCCTGCACGCTTCTCTGCAGCCTTCCCTCCACGCTTCGCTGCAGCCTTCCTCGGAGGCTTGGCCTCTGGTGGTGTACTTGGGGCAGGAGGAGGAGGAGGAGTGTCTTCACCTGCTAGATAGGTTGTGGCAGTAAGCTCCCCTCTCAAGCCCTTCTAATAGGCCTGAAAAATTAAACCCTCACAGAGGAGGCATTGCCCCTTTTCCAATTCCAGCAATCTTGTGGCCATATATGTCCCATATGCCTCCTCTGCATTGGGTGGTGTGCTGAGGATTTGGCTGGCTTCACGAATGATGGTTAGGGATTCCTCCTGAGTTTGGGTCATTCTTCTGGGCCTTTTGGTGAGAATGCGGAGGGGAGGCACCTGACACTCCGTGCGGCTTCTACTGGGCCCAGCCACAGCCTCCTCCTCTCTCCCACTGGGCAAGGCCTCCCCCTCTCTCCCACTGGTCAAGGCCTCCTCCTGGCTGAGGTCATCCTGTGTCAAAAAAAGGCACATAGTTGTAATTTTGGGTTACGCAATCACACACAATTTTCAGCTCATGACTTGCAAATATAATTCTCTACAAATATTAAAGGCTAGCTATTTGACCCCACCATTATTCCAGCTGATCAACATTATCTGAAGTACATAGGCGTGCGCACAGGGTGTGCCAGGTGTGCTTGGGCACACCCTACTCGCCTTGTGTGGTGCATATTCCCCCCTGTTTAGACCACTGATATTTCATCCACCAAAAAATTGTTACAAAATACAATCATTTATTTAAAAATAAAATAAAAATAATGACACTGTCCACTGCCCTACTGACACCATCAGTACATATACACATGCATATGTATTTGAGCTTTGGGGTGCACACCCTAATGCAAGAGGCTGCGCACACCTATGCAGAAGTATATTTTTGGCCACTACTGTCTAGTGATATGTCTACATTTTAATATTTGTGATGAAGTCATTTTTTATGAAGCACTTACAAATTTGACACATTAACATCATTAATAACATTTATACAATCACAAATTCCCCAAAAAAGGATACCTGGCTGAAGCTGGGCGCATCCACTTCATCAAGTCTGAAAAGGCCCAGTTCTTCCTGGGACTCCTCAACTGGGGTGGAGGTGGATGGAAGGCTGGAGGGAAGAGTGGAGGGAAGGCTGGAGGGAAGGGTGGGGGGAAGGCTGGAGGGAAGGGTGGGGGGAAGGGTCGAAAGTGATTGCCTGGCTTCTGTTTGGTCATCCAGGGATCGTATTTTGTGGTAGTACCACAACTTGGGTACATAAACTTGGTCGGCTGCTGCTCCGGATCTGAGCGACTCCTGGATTTTATTGTGTTCCTGCTTATACATGTTTTGCAAGATACCAATTTTCTTGTCCACAAACTTGAGGTCTGCCTGGGGGACTCAAGTCTTCACAAATTCTAAAAGTGTGCCCAGTGTTGCCTTCCTTACAGCTCGATTGAAATATAGTGGGTGTTTGACCTCCCACAGGTTTTTGTTTTCCTGATATAAATCGATAAATCTCAACAAAAAATCAGCCTCTTTAAAGGGATTCATTGTTGCTGAAAGACAAGACACAAGATCAAAACTGTAATGTCAGTCAGAACTCCCAGGATTATTTTGTGAATAATCTAGGGGACACATATACACACACACACCCCCACGTTTAATCTTACCTTCGTTTCTGATGCTCGCTACTTCCGCACGGACATACGTAGGCCATCGTAATAGCTTTATATACACTGCGCATGTGTCATGCTCCGCCTGCGTCGCCTGCCCCTGACGTTCTTTAGTACAATTTGTCCCCGCCCCTTCACTCTTCTTTGCGCAGTGGGAGTAGATAGAGAAAGATGGCGGAGAGAATCAGTGGAAGTAGCGCGGAGGAAAGCCCGGAGCCACAACCATCCACATCCCGGAGGAGATATAAGGCCACCAACATGGCTTTTGAAGAGATGGTGGAGATGGTGTCCATATTGAGAAGGGAGGACTACGATGGCAAAAAAGGACCATACACACGACAGAATATGCGTAAGGACAAAATAATGTCCTCAGTTGTCACCGCTCTAGAAGCTAAATTTGGCACTAAACGTTTGAAAGAACAATTGAGGAAGCGGTGGTCTGACATCAAAAGTCGGGAGCCAGAACAATATTGGCGAATAAAGAAGCTGCTTAAAAAAAAGTAAGTACTTGTTGTGTTTTCCTATTGAGATACTTAACTTGCATGCTGATCCATATTTTTTTGTTTGTGCAGCATCGTTCGTAAAGACCGTTCTTTGTAAAAGACATATGATACTAAAGAAAATGACGAGTTTTTTTTTCGCCAAATACGATGGTACAGGGTTGGACATATACATTTAGGTCTTGATAATTTTTCGTATTTTCAAAATTTGTTGATGTGGTGTAGATGTGTTGGAAAATATAATGCTTCTTCAAAAATTATTCAGTGTAATGTAAGGACAGGACACAGCAGCTGGTTCCACATCTGGACTCACGAGCACTAGTGTACTATGTGACCATAAAGAAATTTTTGAGGGGTAATACACATAGGAGATCATTGAGGTGTCTGCATCTGTGAAACTTGCATGAAAATGTGTATTGTTTATAATTGTTGTTCATAGGTAATGTTCATCCTGTCTTATACATTTTTGAGGACAAAAAAAGGCAATTGTCCACAACTCATAACCGTTTCAGATTATTTTTAAAAATATAAAATATCACTGTGTTTTAACTGTACCTTTTGTTGAATTATCATAGGGGAGAAAAGACTCAGACAACAGTCCAAGGATCCCAGGACCCCCCCAAGTCACCAGCCTGAGGCTGAAGATAGCCCAAGCCCAAGACCACGCCCACCCGACGGGCTGGAGGAAGGAGAGGTGGAGGAAGTATGCAAGCTTTCAACCCCACCAAGTGAGTGACTGACACCTCAGCTTAAGGTAATGTATTTAGGCGTGCATATTTTAACCCTTTTTTTTACACACATTTTAGGTGAGCTTCTGGTTGTGGAAGGCCAAGCGGCAGAGCCATTCAGCACAGACAGTGCCCAAAGACTGATTGGCCAGATAATGCTGTGGAATGGCCAAATTGATCAAATGCGTGACCAAATTCACAGCATGAAACTTCACCTGGACTCCATGCAACAGGAAATGAAGAACATGATTGATGTTTTGGGCAGAATATAATAACGTTTTGCCTAAAAACATCAATCATGTTCTTCATTTCCTTGTGAAGTTTGTTTCTTCTTCAAATATTTTTTTAAAGTTTTTTCCTTCAAAAATATTTTTTATGATGCACACGGCGTGTCATCATGTGCTATCTTCCATCATGGTATATCAGTGTACTTGTTTTGTGTTTGCAACCCCTTCATCCTCAAAATTATTTAGTGATGAGAGGAACAAAGGGATTGCACGCACAAAACACGTACATTGCTCACCCATGATGGGAGATAGCACATGTTGACCTGACCCTTTTTTAATGCTCAATTTTGAGCATCTTAAAAATTAACGATTTACAAGGGTGACATCACCAGCACCGTTATTAAAATGTTGAACTTTGTAAGTTCTTTTATTTTTTTGTATGTTTTTCAAAACACTGTTGTGAATTTTAATATGCAAAACAAGGTCTATTTTTGTTTAAATATGCCTTTAATAACCTTCAAAAAAAAAAAAATTTAAATAAAAAAAACAAAAAAACAAAAACAAACAAACAAAAAAAAAAACAAAAAATGTTCCAAAAAATGCACCTTTCAATGTGCACACAGTAAAATGTTTTTACTACTACAATGTGTGTGGCTGATTATTTCTCAATAATATGTTTTGCAAATTTTTGTGTGGTTACAGTGACAAAGGGCCTTATTAACTAAAGGTAAATGCACTTGCCACTACTACAAGTACACCAGGAGACAGACCAAACTAAATGCAAACAAGAAGAAAAACAAGATATTTTATCCATTTTTTTTTTTTTTTGTAAAAATTAAAGCTCTTGTTAAATAGCAATGGCCCCCTGACCATTAAAATAATTCACATATCGCTCACGCACTTGACGTGCGGTTCGGGGGGCCAAGCCAATACGGCCAATTTCCAGGCCTGTCAGTGTTTGATCTTGTACAAGTCCAGCCTCAGGCCCAACAGAGGTAATACATGTAGCCTAATGTCTTCATAAAAAGTTATGGAGTACGCAGCAAGCCAGTATGATGTGATTAATTTTATAGTCCACCAGATTTATGGCTGAAAGGAACAAATGGAACCGGCTGGCCAGAATCCCAAAGGCCTTCTCCACAACTCTTCTTGCTCTGGCCAGCCGGTAATTAAATACCCTCCTCTCAGGGGTGAGTGTCCTTTGGGGGAATGGCCTCATCAAGTGCTCACCGAGAGCAAATGCTTCATCAGCGATAAAAACTGAGGGGAGTCCATTCACATTCTGGTCATCAGGTGACAATCCCAGGCCACCAGTCTGGAGATGCTTGCACAGCTTGGTCTGTGCAAACACTCCTCCGTCAGACATCCAGCCGTTCTTCTCCACATCCACAAACAGAAAGTCCAAATGTGCCGAGACCACCACCATCAAAACTACACTATGGAACCCCTTGTAGTTATAGAAATAAGACCCCGAATGCGGTGGTGGCACAATGCGGACATGCTTCCCGTCAATCGCCCCGACACAGTTGGGAAAGTCCCAACGGTCAGCGAACTGGGAGGCCACAGTCTGCCATTCCTGTGTACTGGAAGGAAACTGTGGAGTGAAAAAAATAAAAAAAATTAGGATAAGTACTTTTAAACATAACTTGGATATCAGATTACACAAAAACATTAGTGAACAACAGCAGTCAAACATTATTAATATGTGTGTTTGTAATTTAAATTATAAAAAAAATAAGGCCCACTTGTAAGATTAATCACCCCCTCTGATGGCCCATTGATCAATTTGAATGTGGGGGGAGGGGTACTAATTAGGTTAATAAACACACCTGACAGTTTCAAACATTTGAGGGGGTAGGGGAGGGGTACTAATTAGGTTAATAAACACACCTGACGAGGCGTGGCCTGGAAAGCAATGGAGTAGGTCGCATCTAGAGTGAGCTCCTCTGACCTATACTCCTATTTGACATCCTGGAGATATCCTGTGCATCCTGCACCGTGCGGAACACCTGAGGATCCCTGCTACATTATCCACAACAATTGCAGCCTGCCAGCCCGTTGGAGCGCTGCCCGAGGCCGCCGAGGCACGGACCGCCGGAGCGGCCTTTGATCTAGGAAAGGCCCCGGCTTTGGCCTGGTTCCCGGAGCGCCGGCCATCTTGCTGCACCCGGCGGAGGCCGCGATATGCTGCACGGGCCTCCCGGACAGGCGGGAACTCGCCCACCATTAGGAAGACCCTCCGGACCACCTGAGACAGCTGTGGAGGTAATTATTTGCCCAGTGTTGGCCCTGAGAAAGACCGCAATTTCGGCCCGTGTTCCAGAATGGTGGCCATCTTGCTCCACCCGGGGGAGGCCTGGAGAAGATTTCCTGACATATCGGAGGTTCTGTGCCCCAGCCCACTCTGAAATATCTTCTGGGCTTCCTGTGACTGCATAGATACAAGCCTATTTAACATTGCCTTTGGGAAAGGGGTGAAACTTCAGCCTGACTCCCGGCGCAGTGACCATACAGTGTTACCTGGGGACGGCTCGGCTGTCCGCACTCCGGAGTAAAGAGGGAATATGTCCCCGCTGAAAAGAAATTCCGAGGCTGTGGATAAGTTGGCGAAATATCGCCATCAAGATCAAGACCCGCAGGCCAAAAATGGCAAAGGCACGCGGTCAGAGGCGGACCATCAGGGTGCGGACACAGTTAAGGTCCTAGATGCCATTGCGGCGCTGCAAGGGACGCTCACTGCCAAAATAGATGAGGTCAAGATTGACATCTCCCTGCTGCACCAAGATCTATCTAAAGTAAAAGACAGGGTTACAGAAGCCGAGACACGAATCGGAGCGGCAGAAGACATCCTGCACCCCCTGAGTCACACCACGGAGGACCTGTAGCACCAGATTCAGCAGCTACATGCACATCAAGACGACATGGAGAATCGTTTGAGATGCTGCAACCTCCGGTTCATCGGTTTACCTGAAAAGGCTGAAGGCACCAGCCCTGCTGAATACTTGGAATCCCTTCTGATTGAACACTTTGTTAGAGAGGCCTTTTCTGTTATGTTCGCAGTGGAACGGGCGCACCGCATCCCAGCAAAGCCCCCCCCCCAGAACTTTTATTGCCAAGTTTCTCAACTTTAGAGACAGAGATAAAATCCTTCGGCTAACCAGAGAGAAAGGTAACATCACCCTGGGCAACGGCCATGTCGCAGTGTTTCCTGACTTCTCTAATGAAGTCCAAAGGAAGCGAACACAGTTCCAAGATGTTAAAAGGTGGCTTAGAGCGGTGTACCTTAAATACGGCATGTTGTTCCTGGCCAGATTGAGAGTGATGGAGGATGGCAGAGCCATATTCTTCGAGGACCCGAGGGCGGCAGCACACCGGTTGGATCAACGTGGGCGTCCAGCTGGCTGACCAGATATGCGGCTTGTTACTGTGAGTACTGTCACTGATGTCAACTACTGGCAAGCCCCTTCCTTCTTCTAAATGTCCCCTCTGTTGTACAATCCTTGTACTCCTTCTTTTGGGGGGGGGGACTTGGGACATTGATAATCCTGGACACTCGAATTTAGGCCTGGAGTTATTTGAACCATAAAATGTACCACCCTGTGCATCTTATTGTCCTCACAGCATACTTATGGGGATACCGTGGAGTGGAGGCCCCATAAATCTAGTACATCAGGATGACTTTGTATCCTTACAGCAAGAGCCTCACTCGGATGGAGAAAGAGACATAGGTTATGTTTTGTGTCCTAACCTTGCTTCAACCAGTGAATTATCGCCCCCTTCAAGTTTGCAACCCCTTTGCTTTCCTTTTTATAGTGTACTTTTTTTGCTCATCATATTCTAAGAGTTGTACCTCCAGCTAATGTTGCTAGCTGGAAGATGATACATATACAGGTTGCATGGAACTATATGCTTCTGCCAAGTTGGGAAGGTGAGAAGCTGGGTGGGAAGGAAAATGTTAGATCTTTTGATCAGAGCATTGGGAATATTGGCACCGTTGTGCACATGTTATTTATTTGGAATGTTTTTAAACAAGCACTTCTTACATATGTTACATGTTGGTTTAATTACGAGATGGTTATGCTGTCTTGGTGTGGGGGGGAGGGGCTGCCCTGCCGATTCGTACACGATATATGTGCAAATAAACACCATGGCAGACATTAAGTTTATGATGTGGAATGTACGGGGCATGCGGGATAAGATTAAAAGGACAGCATTGTTACAATACTTGAAAGGTCAGAAGGTGGATATAGTTGCATTGGTGGAGACGCATGTTACGGGTCACTTACAGGCGGCCTTGAAACGTCCCTGGGTGGGGTGGGCTTACCACAGTACCCACACAAATATGTCTAGAGGGGTGACTGTGTTGATTGCAAAATCTACACCTTTTGAACTGGTATCCATGGTGTCGGATCGGCAGGGTAGGTACCTCTTTTTACATGCAATTGTGGGGGGAGACCCCTTGTTGATAATGGCTAATAAACACACCTGACAGTTTCAAACATTTGAGGGGGTGGGGGAGGGGTT
This sequence comes from Aquarana catesbeiana, assembly GCF_042186555.1. NCBI lineage: Eukaryota > Metazoa > Chordata > Amphibia > Anura > Ranidae > Aquarana > Aquarana catesbeiana. The sequence goes on from NC_133326.1 coordinate 176,731,644, forward strand.
CTAATTAGGGTCAAAAACACACCTGACAGTTTCAAACATTTGAGGGGGTGGGGGAGGGGTTCTAATTAGGGTCATAAAAAAAAACACCTAACAGTTTCAAACATTTGAGGGAGTGGGGGAGGGGTTCTAATTAGGGTCAAAAACACACCTGACAGTTTCAAACATTTGAGGGGGTGGGGGAGGGTCAAACAGTACAAGGGAGCTGACAATATACATTGTTCAAGGGACTATAGGCTAGAGATATAAATGGACCCAGGATTGCATGGTGGGGAGTAGGGATGAGCCAAACACCCTCCTGTTTGGTTCGCACTAGAACATGCGAACAGGAAAAAAGTTTGTTCGAACATGCGAACACCGTTAAAGTCTATGGGACACGAACATGAATAATCAAAAGTGCTAATTTTAAAGGCTTATATGCAAGTTATTGTCATAAAAACTGTTTGGGGACCTGGGTCCTGCCCCAGGGGACATGGATCAATGCAAAAAAAACTTGATCCAGCCAAACAGCTGTTTTTTCAGGAGCAGTGATTTTAATAATGCTTAAAGTCAAACAATAAAAGTATAATATCCCTTTAAATTTCGTAGCTGGGGGGTGTCTATAGTATGCCTGTAAAGGGGCGCATGTTTCCCGTGTTTAGAACAGTCTGACAGCAAAATGTCATTTCAAAGGAAAAAAGCCATTTAAAACTACTCGCGGCTATTGCATTGCCGGTCCGACAATACACATAGAAGTTCATTGATAAAAACGGCATGGGAATTCCCCACAGGGGAACCCCGAACCAAAATTAAAAAAAAAATGATGTGGGGGTCCCCCTAAATTCCATACCAGGCCCTTCAGGTCTGGTATGGATATTAAGGGGAACCCCAGCCAAAATTAAAAAAAAAAAATGACGTGGGGGTCCCCCTAAATTCCATACCAGACCCTTCAGGTCTGGTATGGATTTTAAGGGGAACTCCGTGCCAAAAAAAAAAAAACGGCGTGGGGTCCCCCCAAAAATCCATACCAGACCCTTATCTGAGCACGCAACCTGGCAGGCCGCAGGAAAAGAGGGGGGGATGAGAGAGCGGCCCCCCTCCTGAACCGTACCAGGCCACATGCCCTCAACATTGGGAGGGTACTTTGGGGTAGCCCCCAAAACACCTTGTCCCCATTTTGATGAGGACAAGGGCCTCATCCCCACAACCCTGGCCGGTGGTTGTGGGGGTCTGCAGGCGGGGGTTTTTTCGGAATCTGGAGACAGTTTTTGACAATTCCTTTATTTAAATGCTTCTTCTTTCTTCTATCTTCCTTCATCTTCTTATTCTTCTTCTGGTTCTTCTGGCTCTTCTGGTTCTTCCTCCGGGGGTTCTCGTCCAGCATCTTCTCCACGACGTCTTCTATCTTCTTCTCCTCGGGCCGCTCCGCACGCATGGCATTGGGGGAGGCTCCCGCTCTTCTCTTCATCTTCTTTTCTTCTTCAGACCTGAAGGGTCTGGTATGGAATTTAGGGGGACCCCCACGTCATTTTTTTTTTTTTATTTTGGTTCGGGGTTCCCCTGTGGGGAATTCCCATGCCGTTTTTATCAATGAACTTCTATGTGTATTGTCGGACCGGCAATGCAATAGCCGCGAGTAGTTTTAAATGGCTTTTTTCCTTTGAAATGTCATTTTGCTGTCAGACTGTTCTAAACACAGGAAACATGCGCCCCTTTACAGGCATACTATAGACACCCCCCAGCTACAAAATTTAAAGGGATATTACACTTTTATTGTTTGACTTTAAGCATTATTAAAATCATTGCTCCTGAAAAAACGGCCGTTTTTAAAAGTTTTTTTTGCATTGATCCATGTCCCCTGGGGCAGGACCCAGGTCCCCAAACACTTTTTGTGACAATAACTTGCATATAAGCCTTTAAAATTAGCACTTTTGATTTCTCCTATAGACTTTTAAAGGGTGTTCCGCGGCATTCGAATTTGCCGCGAACACCCCAAATTGTTCGCTGTTCGGCCAACTTGCAAACAGCCAATGTTCGAGTCGAACATGAGTTCGACTCGAACTCGAAGCTCATTCCTAGTGGGGAGGTTTTTGAATGTAATTATGCATGTAGGGCAATAAATGATTAATGTCAAAAAACAGGCATGCATGAAGATAAAGGGGACATTCACAGCATATTCCAAGCATGGTAATTAGGTAAGGAGGACATTTAGACTATACATTAGCAAACATTTAATACATATCATGTAATGTTAAAGGTTAAAACTTACCTTCATATAGTCCTTCTGCAGGACCTGAATGATGGCAGAACAAGTCTCTGAGATTATTATTCCCAGAGCCTGGGGGGAGATGCCTGTCGAGAACTTCAAGTCCTAAAGACTTCTCCCAGTCGCCAAGTAACGTAAAGTGGCAACTAGCCTCTGCTCCGCACTGGTGGCTTGCCTCATGCAGGTATCCTGCCTGCTGATATAGGGGGTCAGCATAGCCAGCAGACGCTCAAAAACGGGGTCCGTCATCCGGAGATAATTCCTGAAATCCTCAGGATTATTCTCACGGAGCTCACAGAGGAAAGGCATATGCGAGAATTGGTCATGCTGGCGCAACCAATTCTTCATCCATGAACTCCTCCTCGCCCTGTTCATGGACTGGACTCGGGTCAAAGTATTAACCCCAACACCAAGTCCCCACGCAGCATGAACTCGAGAATGAGTACGTCCACGTGACATGGCTTCAAAGCGGTCGGCTGGTCAAACAAACAAACTTATAACAAACTCACTGAAGAACAGCAAAGCCTATGAAGAACGACCTGAAAATCAGGAATGAGCTGACCAGAACTGCCTGCTAGGCAGGTTATGAACTGACCAACACGCACTGAAAAGCAGATACAAACCTCACAAGCACAAACTGAACCGCAGAAAACGATCGAAATAAGCTGAAGTGTGAAAAGCGCGAATCGTCTCTAACCAAACTTCTACTAACACGAGATAAACACGAGATTAGCAGAAGGAGCCCAAAGGGTGCCGTAGTGGGGCTTGAACTTCCTTTTTATAGTCCCGTCGTACGTGCTGTACGTCACCGCGTTCAAAACCAGTGGACTTTTGCAGTGATCGTGTGTGTCCCTTTTTAAGTTCGGCGCAAGGAGCCGACAAAGTCCGGCGTAAAGTCCGCCGAGCAAAGTCTGCCGTAAAGTCCGCTCGTGTGTACACGGCAAAAGAGTGACCTTTGTGCAATACAATGGCCAGGCCCTTCGGCCAGGAATAAAACATTTCTCCTGGTCCTAGCCAAAAGGCTCAGCCCTAGAGGCAGATGTGAAAAATGTGTGTTGGTGAAGTGACCATGATGCCATAAATCAAAGTGACCCTCACTCACAGTGATTATATGGCACCCCTGACCTGCCACTTCAGGGGCACATTCACCACAGGCTTTTCATCCCAACCCTGACCAACAGCCCAGGCCAGAGCAGCCCCCACCCCAGCCAGGAAGGCCTGAAGTTCTGGCGCTTCATCCACCCCCATTCATTTCTTGTCAACCAACAACACCACATACAATTTTGCCAGAATCATATTCACACAATCCACTTCAGATAACACAAACTTTCTTCTCACTTTCCAACACCTCACATCCCACATCTCTTAGAATTACTGTCAAAATCCACATTTTTCTCTGTGTTGTCCTCTGCCCTTCCACCAACCCAAAAAACCAAACCACCTTTCCTAAACTCTTCACACCCAACACCTCCTCCACAAAGGGGGCCATCTTTTCTCACACTTTCTGCACAAAAGGACAGTAAAACAAAGCATGCTCCGCTGTCTCAAGATCGTTACAACCTTCCCTAGGGCACTTATCATCCCTAGACAAATCTCTCGCTTTCAAGAAAGCTTTTGTTAATAGTGCTCCATGAAAAGCCAGCCAGGAGATCTCTTTCTGTCTATTAGACACTCCCCCTAGAAGGAACCTCTTCCAACACACCTCTGCCATTCTAGAGTTGAGACCACAGATGTTAGCTCTCACCTCCTCTCTCCGAATCCACTTTATCAGACTCTTCTTTTCCATTGCGGCTTCTCCCAACTCCTTCAGCCTATTAACTCCATAAAAAGAAACCAGTTTCAAATTAAAAAAAAAGGGGTTACCAAAGCCATAGGCCTTGATGAATCTTTCTTACACCAGCCCCATTTTATTATCAGGGCCCACCCAGCCAAGTAATGCATCAAAAAAGCGGTCTTACCCCCTGCAACAAAAGCTTTATAATGCGCCAACCAATAGTGCATACTCAAGAAGGCTTGGACATCTGGAAATCCACAGCCCCCTCTTTCAAGACTCTTCATTACCGTGTTCCACTCCACCCTCTCCATCTTGCTGCCCCAGAAAAAAACAAAAAGTACTCCTATAATCTTGCGCATCCACCTTGAATTAGGAGGAAAGACTAAACTATAGTACAGCAGCAATGGCAAGATCACTGATTTTACCACCAACACTTTCCCTGAGAAGGTCAGCCGCCTCAGTTTCCAAAAATCAACTTTCTTCTGGATGTTCCCCGTCGCCTTCTCTGCATTGGATTGGTCCAGCAGGTTTCTTCTAAATTGTGTTCCCAAAATCACTACCAAGTCGACCACCTTCACCTTCACCTCCTTCAATATTCCAGATCCACTCAGCATGCATATTGTACTCTTCTGCCAGTTGACATTCAACCCTGACATGCTACTAAACAATTGCAATTGTAGCTCCGCCCTCCGAGCATCAGTTTCCGAGGAACAAACAAAGGTCACATCGTCCATATAGCAGACAGTTTTAACATATTCTCCTCCACTTCCTGGCAAAAAAATACCTTTTATTCCTTTATCCTTCTGTGCATGGCGCAGGAGTGGTTCAATTGCGCAGACAAACATGATGAGTGACAATGGGCAACCCTGCCTTAACACAGACCTAACAGAAAAAAAAACAGATAAGTTGCCATTAACTACCACTTGGCTCACAATCCCTGTATACAATCCCCTCAAGGTCTCTAGAAAGGGTGCTGGGATTCCCATCTCCTCCAGAACTTTAAATAAAAAGGAATGCACCACTCTATTGTAAGCTTTCTCCAAGTGTATTCCCATGAAGGCCAAAGGCATATTGTTCAGCTGGGTATAAGTAACCAGGTCTCGTAACAGAATTAAGATGTCCGAAATCCTTCTACCAGGGACAGCACACACCTGTCCCTTCCCTACCAGCTTATGTACCACCCTGCTCAATCTATTGGCCAGTAATTTTGCCACTAATTTATAATCTACATTTAACAACGTAATAGAGCGCCAGTTCTTAATCTCTTGCCGGTCTCTCTTTTTAAAAATTAAAGTAATTGCTCCCTCCTTCATAGTAGAGGACAACTCCCCACCTGAAACACAGTATCTAACAATTTCCGTCAATTTCCGTCAAATGCTCTTTCAAAACTGGCCAGAATTTAATATAAAATTCAGCAGGAAAACCATCTTTCCCAGGAGTCTTGTTTTTATGCATACTCTTCAGCGCGCTTTCTACCTCCAGTTCAGTTACCGCATTTTGTAACGCTTCCGCCTCCTCCTTCTCCAAGCATCTTCCCAAAATACTACAATATTCCTCCTGTTCCTCTTCCTGCACTCCCTCTTGCACATCGTATAGATTTTTATAGAAGGAAAAAAACCTCCTCCATCAATCGTTCACCCTTCACCTCCTCCTCCCCTGCCAATACTGTGGCCATCACTTTTTTACCGGAAAAGGCTTTCTTAAAAAAATACCTTGTGCACTGCTCCCCCTCCTCCATATCTTTTATTTTAGCATTAAAGACAATACTTTTCCCTTTATTCTTCAGCCACATCAATACCTAATTTTTGACACTTATACAAGAAATGCAATCTCTTTATGAAGACTGACTCTCTCCTTTTTTTCTCCACAGCCTTCATCCTACACATTTTCTGGAAGAATTTTGCCAGACATCCCTTGGCCCAATCCCACCACACAAGGACATTCCCAAAATTCTTCTTCTGCTCCACCAACTCCAGGTAAGTACCACATTTTCCACATACAACCCCATCCTCCAGTATTGTTACATTTAATTTCCACCAACCATCTCCAAACTTCACACCTCCTCCGAAATCGAACTTGCAGCATAATAATCTATGATCTGAAAAGACCACCGCCACATCCTTAATCCTGAAATCATTTACCAGCTCATTTAAAAGTTGGGAAGTCACATCCACCCCTCCACTCTCACTGATACCATGCCTATCACACCCCTTCCTCACACAGTTGAAATCACCTGTGTGTGGGCTCCAGCGGACTTTGTTTTCTCAAAAGTTTGACTGACTTGTTTCAAATCTGTCCGACGGACTCAAGTCTGGTCGAAAAGTCCGCTCATCTGTATGCTAATCCGACGGACAAAAACCGACACTAGGGCAGCTATTGGCTACTGGCTATGAACTTCCTTGTTTTAGTCCGGTCATACGTCATCACATACGAATCCGTCAGACTTTGGTTGACTGTGTGTAGGCAAGTCCGTTCATTCGGAAAGTCAGTTGAAAAGTACGCCGGACAAAGTCTGCCGTAAAGTCCGCTCGTGTGTACGCGGCAATATTCTAACAAAACTGACAAACATCTTCCAGGCACCACCTCCTCATATGACAACACTTTTAGCTCAGCATTTTTAACTAACACCCCAACACCTTCCGATCTGGTCTCACAACAGGGTGCCCACACAGCCACTCCCTTCCCCCACTCAGTAATGCCACGCAGATCCTCCACCCCGCATTCCTGCAGGCAAATTACATCCACTTTAACAGATCCCAGATAATCCAAAATTAAAGCCCTCCTACCACCAGCCTTTAGACTTCTAACATTTAAAGTGGCAACGATTTTTCTTTTTCTTTTTGTAGTTTAAACTTGATGCTTCCCCACCCTGTTTTACAGGTGCCGTCCTATTATGGGAATGTTTAGCATTTTATTTAATCACATGGTATGGGTGTATTTTGAATGTGGTGCTTTGATTGGTTGTTCCACCACCCCACATATTCTACCCTGTTACCTATTTATTCACATTTTATTCTAGTCCCCCTTCAGCTATGAGTAAGCATCTTATGATGTGAAACGCGTTAGCCTTTTTTTGACCCTGTACCTTCCTTTCATATGATTGTATTTTTGGATATTTTATTCTTCAATAAAGATGTTTTTTCTTCAGAGTGCAGCTATCCAGGAACTTCCTTACCTCATTTGAACCTAAGCAAAGCCAGCACATGGAACGAGTTCACATTAGGGCAGTAACAGCTTCAGGTCTGGGAGCTTTGTGAGCGGCATCTCCTTGCCTCTGGCAACGATAAGCGCCATAATCAAAAAAAGAATAATTTTAGCCATCATGAAAATTAACATTGTTCTTTCTTAGACTCTTCTTGTCTCACTCTCTGGCGTCTTCTTGGCCCTGGCGAACTGGCGACCCCCTCCTCAGAAGCCCCAGGTGAAGCAATATGCAAGGAGCTTTCCTCCTCGCTTTCAGTCCCTCCCCCCTCAACCCGAGTCCGTTTACCCGACAACTGGGTCTCGGATCCAGAGAAGGATTCCATACGCTGCCCACATTCTAGGCTTCCATCACTATCTATATCGTCCATGTCCTCCTGCTCCTCTTCTTCACTGGAAGAAATATCTCCAATCAGCACAGGTGCTACAAATGGGCTAGATACCGGACTGTCAACTGGATTTGCTCCCTCAATGATGATCTCCACACCTTCCGGAAAATCTTGGGACTGTCCAGCTGATCCACCTACTTCCATCCCCTCTTCACGGGGGGAGTTGATATCTACGTTGAGACCACCCGCGTGATCTCCTTCAGTACCCTCCGCCAACTCCGGGGTTGCAGAGCCGTAGCTGGTGATGTCAGCTGCATCCGCAGCATCATCACCTGCCTCCCTCACTCCGCCACTCACCCCTGCTGCATCACCGGGTGGAACATCACTGGGAACAGACCCCGGAGTTTCGCTGGCATATCGCCCTTCCTCAGGAGCCTTCTGCTCAGCCCCCCCTCCTTGTCCGTCCCTCTGTTCCTCCTCCCCCCATCCCATTCTGGTCTTGGCGTACCTCCTCCTTTCCTTCGCGTAATCCGGGCATTGTTTGGCCAAATGACCTGCACGTTTGCAAATATCACATACCTTTCCGCAGTACAGTCCTTGCCTTTATGCCCCACCTGCTGGCAAAGCCTGCATCTTTCACTCATCTCGCACTCGTTACTAGTATGGCCATACAACAGACACTTCCTGCAATACTTTGGCTAGCCTTGGTAGAACAGGAAGCCCCTTTCTCCTCCTACCGTAAAAACAGGAGGCGGCCGCCTCACTCCCCCAATGCATTCACGGTCCAACTTAAATCTGCCATAGAATCTGTATTTGCCTGTCCAAATTTTATACCTATTCAAGACCGGTTCACCCCCCCCTCTCAGTACTTCACAATAATTGTCAAGGAAAGCTCTTACCAGGGCTGGGTCCGCGAACGGGTTATACATGTGTACCACAATCATTTTCTTCTCTTCCATAAACAAAGGAATTACTTGCAGAAATTTAAACACTCCTTCTCCTTTCTTCTTTTCAGCTTCCTCAAAAACATTCCAGCAGATCGCTGTGGATGAAAAGGTCACATCATAAATCCCCTGATTGGGAAAATCCTGAAGGCATAATATGTCTCTCACCCGTATATTAAAAATATCCATCAGCATGTCCACTACCACCGTCTTCAATGACACCAGCTCCTTAAATCCTGGCATAACCAGAAATCGCAATGAGTCCTTCAACCCGCGGCTCGCCATTTCGGAAGAAAGTCCAAGGATCCGGCCACTTACCTATGGGAGCCCCCACAAGGGGAGACCCCCACAGTTCCACCAACTGACCAATGCACCTATGCCTTCAGAAAGGCGATCGCTCCTTGTTGCCCGGGAACTAAGTCTAAGGCCAATAGCAGCAAGGGGGGGCCCTCCGAAAAGGGACGCTCCCCCCAAGGCCGACCGTCGGGAACCCCGGGCACCTCTTGACTAAGTCGCAACGCAGCAGAACTACACTTGATCTTAGCCAAAAGGCCGAGAAGTGATAAGCCTAGGGTGAGAAATGCAGCAGCTACTGTATCTCTGTTACAGAATCTGTTCTTCGGCAACATATACTATGAACACTGAGATTGTATATTATTTGGATTGATATTATTGGTACTGAAGAAAAGTGTATCTATTGCTTCAATTAAACTGTGCAAAATGTATATCAAATACATCAGTGCACTATAAACTGTGTGCAAGTATCTGCAATACAAGCTACTGAATTCAGGTGCCACCTACACAAGTGCCTAACTAAACAATCTATTTTATAACCAACAAGGTAGGTCTTTGCCCAGGCTAGATTTCTGCATGAACAACAGTTCCTGACCCAGAGTAGTACACAACCACCTACATGTCATGTTGCATACTGTCATAATATTGTCTTAAAGTCTATATAAGGTTGTACAAATTATAACAGATATGGTGGACTTCAGACAGATATGACACATGTGGAGGGAACACCTGTAAAATATTTTGTACTGTTTGTAGGTCTTATAGCAGCACCATCTTGAATTTAAACGCATTGTAGGGTGTGCCCCCCAAATAAGTTTTTGTATACTTTCCAAAATGGGGTCATGTGGGGGGGTTTGAACTGTCCTGGCATTTTATGCACAACATTTAGAAGCTTATATCACACATCACCCACTCTTCTAACCACTTACAGACAAAGTCCTTTCTGACACTTTATGTTTACGTGAAAAAATATTTTTTTTGCAAGAAAATTACTTTGAACCCCCAAACATTATATATTTTTTTTAAGCAAAGGCCCTACAGATTAAAATGGTGGGAGTTTAATTTTTTTTCACACAGTATTTATGCAGCGATTTTTCAAAAGCATTTTTTGGGGAAAAAACACACTTTTTTTAATTTTAATGCACTAAAACACACTATATTGCCCAAATGTTTGATGACATAAAAAAAGATGATCTTAGGCCAAGTACATAGATACCAATCATTACATGTTTTAAAATTGCGGTGACAAGCTACATACATTTTTAAAAGACTTTACAGGTTACCACTTTAGATTTACAGAGGAGGTCTATTGCTAAAAGTACTTCCCTCGATCTGACCTTCACGGTGATACCTCACATGCATGGTTCAAATGCTGTTTACATTTGACGCCAGACCCACACTTGCGTTCGCCTTTGCGCGAGAGTAGGGGGGAACAGGAGTGCTTTTTTTTTTTCTTTATTTTTTTTTTTTGCTTTTTTATCTTATTTTTAAACTGTTCTTTTCATTTTTTTTAATCATTTTTATTGTTATCTCAGGGAATGTAAATATACCCTATGATAGCAATAGTTAGTGACAGGTACTCTTTTTTGAAAAAATTGGGGTCTACTAGACCCTACATCTCTCCTCTGCCCTCAAAGCATCTGACCACACCAAGATCGGTGTGATAAAATGCTTTCCCAATTTCCCAATGACGCTGTTTACATCTGGCGAAATCCAAGTCATGAAATGCTTGTAGCTACCGGTTTCTTAGGCCATAGAGATGATTGGAGCCATTCTGGTCTCTGATCAGCTCTATGGTCAGCTGGCCGAATCACCGGCTGCATTCTCGGATTCCCTGTTGGGACAGGAGAGCCAGAGAAAACCATGGAAGACGGTGGGAGGGGGGACATTCCCTCCCACTGCTTGTAAAAGCAGTCTAGAGGCTAATTAGCTGCTAGGATTGCTTTAACATGAAAGCCGACCGCTGGCTTAAACGAATGATACCAAGATGATACCTAAACCTGCAGGCATCATTCTGTTATAACCACTCAAAGTTCAGCAACATACCAGTACGTTGTTGGTCCTTGTTGGGCATATATTGTAATCTTTTTTTCATGCAGCCTGTGGGCTGAACAAAAAAAAGAGATTGATCGGTGGGTATGCCCACCATTAGAATACCTCCCTTCATCCACCCACTTCTAATAAAGGGCATACATGCACCATTTATATATGCCAAAGCATGGGGGCATCCACCCCAAAAGTTAGGAGCAAATCGCTCCTCTGCCCCTGCTGCCCTCATGTTTCGGCATATATGCTGAAGTATGTAACTGTGGTGGTGAAATCACCCCCGACAGCGCTGGAGTCACAGCTTTATGTATCGTGGGAGAAAATGCTGTTGCTGTCAAGATAAGTAAATCCGCGCTGCAACTGAATGGCGTACCTGCTAAGCAAATGATGGTTAACAATAAAACAAAGTAACATTACAGTATAACAGTAAGACTTACCATACCATGCGATGGCATCTTGGGAGACCCTGTGAAAGTGTGCCTAGTCTGTGCAGTGCTGTACCCTACGCTAATGCTCAACTAGTGTATGGTAGCGTTCAAAACATTCACCAATGCAAACACCAGGATTGTCAGGACAGGAGGGACAATAATAGCGGGTGTCACGCCTATATCCGTGCTTTCTGCAGACACAACATTTTCTTTGGGGGGCTCGTTGGGTAGGGGTACGCGGCAGGACATAAGGAAAATGCAACGTCGTGTCTGCATGAAGGGAGGTAAGAACAAAAACATTCTTATTATCCCTCCACTTCATGGTGGTAAGCCAGTGTGGTTGATTTACTGGACAAAAGGCTATTCACTTTGCAAGGGAAGTTGTATTTTGCAAGTGCATTTGCCCCAGAGCTTAGTGGATGATGTGAAGATCTTCCACCTTCCGTCATCCAATCATGTGCGAGCAGACATGCAGTTTTTAATTCTTCTTTAATGTGATTGGGTATTCTTTGCGATGTATAACTTCACCACATTAACAAAGCTCTGGGGAAATCCCCTTGCAAAATGCAACTTTCCTTGGAAAGTAAACAGCCCATTTGCATTTAGTAAATTAACCCCAGTGTTTTATTGATCAATATTGTTTATTTTTTGCAGGTCAAGGAATGGACATACCTCTCCTATTATTTTTTTTTTTAATCTTGCCCTAGTCATATTATAGAACTGGATTATCATGTGCGGTTAAAGTGGTTGTAAACACTAAAAAACAAAAACAAAAAAAACAAAACCTGCAAGACAAAGGCATAATGAGCTAGTATGCATAGCATACTAGCTCATTATGAATTACTTACCTGAGATTGAAGCCCCCGCAGCGGTCCTCGTTCACCACCCCCAGGCAGCCGACATTGCTCCCGGGGGTTACTTCCGGATATCGCAGCTCCGGTGCTGTGATTGACCGGAAGCCGCAATGAGGTCACTCCCACGCATGCGCGCGGGATCCGCCAGTAACGGCACAGTCTAACTGAAGCAACGGCACGAATGTGCCATTGCTTCAGTTTGCTTAAGTGCGCATGTGCCAATGACGTTGGCACATGCAAGTACAGGGGATATCTCCTAAACCGTGCAGGTTTAGGAGATATCCAGTCTAGCTACAGATAAGCCTAATTATAGGCTTGCCTGTAGTAAAAAGTGGTTGTAAAGGGTTTACAACCACTTTAAATGATATAGACGGGAAAAGTGGCTGCTGCAAGTTTACCATTCTTATCATAAGCAAAAAGAGATCTTAAAGCTGTTTTAGATTGAAACTTAGAGCAGACAAATTTGATACAACTATTGAATATGACATCATAGAAAATACCAATTTTCACTACCCATTGGAGAAAGCAAACACAGTGTAATTAGCTCTTTTTGAACAAAGAATGTATATTGAATGTGAAGAAAAAGACAGGCTAAGTGAAAAAACATAAATGTGTTATGTTTCTGACATGTTAGTGAATGTGTGGCCTAAAAATCTGGATGATGGTAAAATAAAGAAATTTGAAATGCATGTGTCCCTTCCTGCAGAGTAAAGCTGTATGTCATGTGTTATTTATAAACTATTCTCCAGTGTGTTGACATCCACCATGGAAGTTGTTGTTTTCACAGCTTTGCTACCACATGGAGTTTTCTTAAAAAACAAAACCACACTTTCTCTTTTTTTCCTTTAACAAACTTGTTCTTGAGATCATATAACAAGTTACAGAATTCAGTGAGGTTACTGGACATAGGAGATGTTCATTTGCAGGCAAGATCAGATGTGAGCTGCAGGAGGCTATTGATAAAATACACATTTTATTCACAGCATCCTCAGTGATCACAGGTTGTCTCCAGCTGTGTTATTCACCCTTGCTAAATGTCAGGATTTGGTCAACGGCACCCAGTGTGTGTGATCATGTTGTCAAAGTCATTAGGCTCTCCACTGAGTAATTCTCCTGGTGTTTGTTCGCTAAATAGCTCTGAGCCACAGTCACCTCTGGCTATGGAATGTAGCCCTCATCTAAATGGTAAGTCACTGATAAGGCTCAAGTGTTTTGAAAAAATAAATATCACGGTGGGAGAAGAACAAAACAATCTTTTTGTTTCCAGAAAATATCCTGTTATTACACTGTGTTGTGTTTGGAAGCATAAGTTAGCCATTAATCAGGCAAAGTTTTGTGTGATCGCATTACATTATTTTACATTCCACATCAAAAAGCAGATGGACATATAAGCACATAAGCACAAAAGAAGATGCATAATCTGCATTCAATTCGCCTAATTGTCCACAGATTCACGTGTTTATTTTTGTTGACAAGTAGATATACAAAAAGGTCAACCTTATAGGCTGAATGTAAATTCAGCCCTGAATCCTACCTGATCTGATCACCACCTTTAAATCCTTATAAAATTCTCATATTTAATTAAGTAATAAATAAAGGAAGAAAATGTGCATGCCTTATTCACTCTTGATTACCAACTTTGAACTCAAAACAAACAATACTGCCCTGGTGTTAATAAATGTTTCCATTTAGTTGATGGGGTGTAGGGATGTTTGTGGAGCAAATGAACCCTTGTATAATATCCTGCCTAGAGTGTTCCTTAAAACCCAATCAGGCCTGGAGACCACTTTGATAAGAAGTTATGACATACAGTCAATACATGGAGTTCTCAAAATGGTCTGAAGATTTATTTCCATGTTTCAGCTTATATAACCAAAATTACATCACAACAAAAGTCCTACACTTTCATTAATATATGGTAAAGATATAGACATACAGGATGTTTTAACACAAGCAAAAATAGAATATTAATAACTCATATAGAAACTAACAACAGGAAAAGGCTAACAGGAAAGGACTTACACGTCATTTAAAAGAAGATAGGCCATTTACAAGAAATTGAAACTTAACTTCTCATAGACATCACATATACATATTATTCTAAAATGGATACACATTTTTACAGGGGTGTATAGCTAAAATGGTGGACAGCAAACTAAAATATCCTTTCAATCCTCTCTTTGATCATAAATGTATGATCTCACTTCCTTATCATGGTGGTATTCTCAGCCTGCTTCTGATGATACATACTGAGATAAGTTTTATTGGGAGATGAGGTATCTGAAATGCGAGTGGCTCTATTAATACGGCACATAATAAGCTTATACACAAGATAAAGGATAAGGAAAAAGAACACAATCATGATTAAAATTATGGCAATATCCCTTATCCAAGAGAATATCCCTCCAAATCCAAAATCAACATTTCCAAAAGGACTCCAGGTCTGGGCTATGTTGCGAGCCTCTTGTTGCACCTTGGCCACCTCTTTCCTATGCTGAGCTATCACATCATAATAATCTGGTACCTCTATACTAGTATTGTGTACCCAAGTACAACATTCATAATCCTCAGTAGGGATGAGCTGAACAACCCCCTGTTCGGTTCGCACCAGAACTTGCGAACAGGCAAAAAATTTGTTCGAACGCGCGAACACCGTTAAAGTACATGAATAATCAAAAGTGCTAATTTTAAAGGCTTATATGCAAGTTATTGTCATAAAAAGTGTTGGGGGACCTGGGTCCTGCCCCAGGGGACATGGATCAATGCAAAAAAAAGTTTTAAAAACGGCAGTTTGTTCGGGAGCAGTGATTTTAATAATGCTTAAAGTGAAACAATAAAAGTGTAATATCCCTTTAAATTTCTACCTGGGGGTGTCTATAGTATGCCTGTAAAGGGGCGCATGTTTCCTTTGTTTAGAACAGTCTGACAGAAAAATGACATTTCAAAGGAAAAAAAGTCATTTAAAACTACTCGCGGCTATTAATGAGTTGCTGCTCCGACAATACACATAAAAGTTCATTGATAAAAACGGCATGGGAATTCCCCACAGGGGAACCCTGAACCAAAATTAAAAAAAAAAAAATGATGTGGGGGTCCCCCTAAATTCCATACCAGGCCCTTCAGGTCTGGTATGGATTTTAGGGGAACTCTGAACACTTTAAGCATTATTAAAATCACTGCTCCCGAAAAAACAGCCATTTTTAAAACTTTTTTTTCATTGATCCTTGTCCCCTGGGGCAGGACCCAGGTCCCCAAACACTTTTTATGACAATACCATGCATATAAGCCTTTAAAATTAGCACTTTTGATTTCTCCCATAGACTTTTAAAGGGTGTTCTGCGGCTTTCGAATTTGCCGTGAACACCCCAAATTGTTCGCTGTTCGGCGAACTGGCGAACAGCCGATGTTCAAGTCGAACATGAGTTTGACTCGAACTCGAAGCTCATTCCTAATCCTCAGTCATTTCACATAATCCTGTAAGGGCTGAACTCGTGTTTTCAATGGCTAAGTCATGCAATTCTAGTTGTTTTCTAATAGCCCTAGTTTCAACAGTTTAGAAATGTCATCAGAGTTCTTTTCCATCATCTCATCAATAATTGTTGAGTAATTATTTAACCTTTTCATCAAATCTATTCCCCATCCTGTCCAGGAAGGGAACCATGACCAGGCCATATCCTTTTCAAGGAATAACTCTCTCTTATTACGATGTTTTAATGGATACCTTGGGTGTATGCTAGCCTCAAGTAAATGACCCCCATCACTATTGCCTACCACCCCCATTATGGGCACCAGTGAGGACAGGTAACAGCAGCCTTGGGCCTCTTGTGGAATCCAGGGATAACAAGTCTTTCCGCAACAAACATAAGTTTGGTTACCAAGGGCATATTCACAGCATTCTCTTGATCTACTGCTGTAACTATTGCCAGAACCTGAAACAAATGCTGTACAGGTTTACTACTATCATTTTTAGAGGCAAGAGTTTTTTTTAGATCAGCCCGTACTCTGACCTTATCGTGGTGTGTTTGATATAAAGAGCAAGACTTCCCACTAGGGATATAGCAATTAGAAATGTTCAAAACTGACTGACTACAAGTGTGAGCATTTCTAGTGGAATTCCCTAAATTAAAACACCAGGTAGGATTATGGCTTATATTAATGATGTAAAAGGAAATGGTGTCATTAGTTCTTCTGCTGACATTCATAAGGTCAAGGGGAATCTTTCCTCTCAAAAGGGGAGTAATATTTAAAGGTATAGCCATTAGGGGTATCCTAACGGTACTAGGGTGCAGTTTGCTACAGATCCAACATTTCTGAAATCCTGATTTCTGAGCATAAGCATATTTAAATTTTAGCAAAAGCATTTTATCAGCAAAATTATCTTCAATGTCTCTCTTATTTCTAACTTGTATCACTGTAACGTTCTTCTGTGTATGTGTGTTCCCACAAATACTTTTAATGGCACCCAAATCTTCAGGGTGGTAGATACAGTTAGTGATGATCCAAGTGGGTGGGAACACTATCAGGGTGATCAGGAACAGGAGGCAAAATGCCTTGCCACAAGTCTGTGGTGAAATAAGCGAGGTCATCTTCTCTGGCCGGACCTGCTTTTCCAGGAACTCCTCCTTCGTCTGCTTGGACTTCTGCTTGAGGGCCTCCTGTGTTTAAGATCTTCTTCCGGCTCTTGGGGCTTTGGGCAACTTTTTTCACTTGGCTGGCATGGATCCAGAATTGGCAATTTTCCATCAGGATAGCCATTCTGGTCACTGCAATCACCGTAGTATGAGGTCCAAAAGGATATTCCTGCTTCTTGCTTCTATTCAACTGCTGGACCACCACCGTGTCCCCTACTTTAAAAGGATGGGTAGGTTCCTGTGAAGAAAAAGGAGAGGTGCGAGCGACATTTCTCTCAACTGTATCCAAAGTTTTGATTAGTTTCCTCACATACTCTGACTGTACCAGATCCAGATCCCCTTGCTCTATCATAAGAGGTGCTCTGACCCAGGGAGTGGGAAAGGGATGACCTATCAGCACTTCAAAAAGAGAGTAGCCTGTAGTTTTGGAAGGAGTACTTCTTATCTCGGCCAAGACCGCTGGGAGAACCTTCTTCCAATGGACAAAAGTTCCTCCTGTGGCTTTCCTTATTTTATCTTTCATGGTCCTATTTTCCCTCTCCACTATCCCTGAACTTTGGGGATGGTATGGAATGTGAAACTTTCATTCTATTTGGAGCGAGTGTACCAAGTCCTGACATACTTTTGAGCTAAATGCAGGACCGCTTTCTGAGTTTATCTGAAGTGGGTAGGCATGTGCATCTCGTTTAGTTCCAAATCGAAATTCGGACAAATTTTTCATTATTCGGAAATTCAGATGCACCCGAATTTCTGAATTACAGAAGTAAAGAATTTAAATGAATCTGAAAAAAAACGAACAAATTCGAAAACATATTCGAATCGAATTGGAAAACATATTCGAATAAGGAAGAATATAAAATAATAAAGCAATAGAATATATATATATATATATATATATATATATGTTTTAATTATTCTCTTCTATTGTTTTTTTATGCTTTTCTTTTCTACTATTTTATATTCTATAATAGTCTTTTCAATTCAAATTCAAATTCATTCTATACGAAATTCTAATTTCGGAACATGGCTTCTGAAGATTGAATTTGGTATAGAATGAATTCGAATTTGAATAGAAAAGATTAAAACAGAAAATAATAGAAAAGAATAGACTAGAAAAACAATAGAACAGAATAGAAGAAAATATAATATCCTTTCTATTATTTTCTATTCTATTCTAATCTTTTATATTCAAATTTGATTTCGGTCTATATGAAATTCGAATTTTGGAAGATGTTTCATATATATATATATATATATATATATATATATATATATATATATATATATATATATGTATATTGTTTTTCTATTCTGTTTCATTGTTTTTCTATGCTATTCTTTTCTATTCTATTCTAAACTTTTCGAATTCGAATTTGAATTCATTCTATACGAAATTCGAATTTCGGAAGATGGCTTCTGAAAGTGGAATTTTGTATAGAATGAATTCGAATTTGAATAGAAAAGATTCGAATAGAAAATAATAGACTAGACAAACAATAGAACAGAACAGAATAAAATATAATATATATATATTTTATTCTATTCTGTTCTATTGTTTTTCTAGTCTTTTCTCTTCTACTCTATTCTGATCTTTTCTATTCAAATTCGAATTCATTTTATAAGAAATTCAAATTTCGGAAGATGGTTTTATATATATATATATATATATATATATATATATATATATATTTTTTTTCATTTTTTGTTTCTATGCTGGTCTATTGTGTTTCTATTATTTTCTATTTTATTCTAATCTTTTCTATTTGAATGCAAATTCATTCTATACGAAATTTGAATTTCTGAAAATGGTTATACAGAAACAGAATGAAAAAGAATGAAATCGAATTCTAATAGAAAAGACAAGAACAGAAAAACAATAGAACAGAATAGAAAAAATGTATATATATATATATATATATATATATATATATATATATATATATATATATAAAACCATCTTCCGAAATTGGAATTTGGTACAGATTGAATTCAAATAGAAAAGATTAGAATAGAACAGAAAATAATATAAAAGAATAGCATAGAAAAACAATAGAACAGAATAGAAAAAAATATAAAATATTCTATTCTAATCTTTTCTATTTGAATTCATTCTGTACCAAATTCCAATTTCGGAAGATGGTTTTATTTAATAATATTTCTTTCTATTCTGTTCTATGGTTCTATTGTTTTTCTATTCTATTCTTTTCTATTAGAATTTGATTTCATTCTATTTCTATATAACCATTTTCCGAAATTCGAATTTTGTATAGAATGAATTTGAATTCAAATAGAAAAGATTAGAATATAATAGAAAATAATAGAACAGAATAGAAAAAAATATTATATATATATATATATATATATATATATATATATATATAAAACCATCTTCCGAAATTCGAATTTCGTATAAAATGAATTTGAATAGAAAAGATTAGAATAGAGTAGAAAGAAAAGACTAGAAAAACAATAGAACAGAATAGAATAAGATATAATATATATATTATATTTTATTCTGTTCTGTTCTATTGTTTTTCTAGTCTATTCTTTTCTATTATTTTCTATTCAAATTCGAATTCATTCTATACGAAATTCAAATTTCAGAAGCCATCTTCCGAAATTCGAATTTTGTATAGAATGAATTCAAATTCGAATAGAAAAGTTTAGAATAGAATAAAAAAGAATAGCATAGAAAAACAATGAAACAGAATAGAAAAAAATATAATATATATATATTATATTTTATTCTCTTCTGTTTTATTGTTTTTCTAGTCTATTCTATTTCTATTATTTTCTATTCTAATCTTTTCTATTCAAATTCAAATTCATTCTATACGAAATTCAAATTTTAGAAGCCATCTTCCTAAATTCGAATTTCACATAGAATTAATTCAAATTCGAATAGAAAAGTTTAGAATAGAATAGAAAAGAATAGCATAGAAAAAAAATGGAACAGAATAGAAAAAAAATATAATATATATATAACCATCTTCCGAAATTGGAATTTGGTACAGAATGAATTCGAATTCGAATAGAAAAGATTAGAATAGAATATATTATATTTTTTTCTATTATGTTCTATTGTTTTTCTATGCTATTCTTTTATATTTTATATTCTATCCTAATCTTTTCTATTGGAATTCGATTTCATTCTATACGAATTTCAAATTTCGCAAAATAGTTATATATAGTTTACTTTTTCAAATTCAGTTAATGTTTTTTTCAAATGTGGTAGAATTTTTTCGAATTTTATAGTTTTTTTCGAATGTGGTAGAATTTTTTCAAATTTGATAGTTTTTTTCGAATGTGGTAGAATTTTTTCGAATTTGACAGTTTTTTTCGGATGTGGTAGAATTTTTTCGAATTTGATAGTTTTTTTCGAATGTGGTAGAATTTTTTCGAATTTGACAGTTTTTTTCGAATACGGACGAATTTTTTTCGAATGCGGTCGAATTTTTTTGAATTCGAATACGAAACGAATTCCAAAAACAAATTTAATGAATGCAACGAATTTAACTAAACGAATTTAGTTAAATAACGAATCGAAACTAAACTAAACAAATTTTTTCATCCTGCACATGCCTAGAAGTGGGCATCCCCATCTAGGAATAATTTCCTATGTGAGAATTTTCACTACTGTTTGTGCGTCTTCCTTTGTAGTTACAAAAAGTTCGACTCATCTCGAAAACATGTCCACAATTACCAAAAGATATTCCTATCTTTTTCCTAACTTGGGCATGTGTGTGAAATCAATTTGGAGGTGGGTGAAAGGTGTACTGGGATATATCAAATGTTCGTGTTTCGCTTTGTTTGGGATGTTTGGGTTGTTCCTAATGCAAGTAATACACCTGGACACATAATCCCTTGTCAACCAGGGGACATCTGAAATGTAAAAATCCTTGCCTAATAATTCACAAGTTGCCTTCCAGCCTCTGTGACCTATTCCATGATACTGGGCAATAAAAAGTGATGCGCTTGCCATTGGTATACATACCTTCCCCTCTTTGCACAAAAATCCTGTTTTTGGATCTATTTGTGCACCTACTTTTTTCCAATCTCTCATTTCAACTTCTGAGGCATAATCTTGTAGGTCAGACAGTACATGGTCAAAACAAGGTAGTTCAGGCTCTAACATTGGCATTTGGATTTGAGCTGGTTGAGAGATAGCTGCTTGACTGGCTGCTGAGTCAGCTAGGGCATTTCCTCTAGCTACATCTGTTTGTTGGCCTGTATGTGCTCTGCAATGTATTATGGCAAGAGTTCTAGGCAACTGATGGCTTTTAACAATGACACTACTAGAGAGGAATGAGAGATGCTTTTTCCATCAGCTGCAATGAAACCCCGCCTACTCCATATGACACCAAAGTCATATACCAAGCCATACCCATATTTGGAGTCAGTGTAAATATTCACATCTTGACCTTCAAATATTTGGCATGCCCTGGTGAGTGCAATCAATTCTGAAGCTTGTGCTGATTGATATGGGATAGGTTTGGCCTCAAGTATGACATCTGGAAGTTGCACAACCGCATATCCTGCATGATATGTGTGATCATTTGGCCTAGAACAAGATCCATCCACATACACATTTTGCACATTTGGTAAAGCAGTAGGGGACAAGTTAGGTCTGGGAGATGTGTCTTGGAGGATGAGGTTGGTGCAGTCATGCTGTGGCACCACCTCATCCTGCTCTCCTTTTAATCCTAGCAGGGCATTTAAAATTGGAGCTGGGCCTGCATTAGGGGAAGCATATTTAATATGCAATTTTGGATTTGACAACAGTATCACCTCATAGCCGCTCAACCTTTGGGCGGACATGTGTTGCGTATGTCTATTCATCAGTAATGTGGACACATTATGAGTAGTATACAAGGTAGTATCATGGCCCCAAAGTAACAGTTGTAGCCATCTCGACCACCATAGCACAAGATGCTAAAGCTCTGAAACATGCGGGCATGCC
This sequence comes from Aquarana catesbeiana, assembly GCF_042186555.1. Taxonomy (NCBI): domain Eukaryota; kingdom Metazoa; phylum Chordata; class Amphibia; order Anura; family Ranidae; genus Aquarana; species Aquarana catesbeiana. The sequence goes on from NC_133326.1 coordinate 176,753,347, forward strand.
ATGAATTGGTACCAGTACCACCTTAGAGAAAAAAGCAACAGGGCGGAGCTTGCCTCCATGCTCCTGAGTCATGACACCTGCCATCGTTGTACAATTTTCCCTGGCATACAAATAAAACATCACATTGTAATTGGGAAGGCCAAGTCCTGGGGCTGTTACCATAGCATTTTTTAAATACACAAAAGCATTACACATTTCATCTGTCCATTTAATACAGTATGGCATATCTGAACCTGTTGCCTGTCTCAGGAGATTGTCATAGTAAGAGCAGTCAGGTATCCATTGGCGGCAGTAACCAATCATACCTGGGAAGGTGAGCATGTCCTTCCTGTTGAGTGGGCGAGGCAGACCCATCAGAGTCGCAGCTCTTTTATAACTGACTCTTCTTTCTCCTTTTGTGAGAACAAACCCTAGATATTCAACTGTTTTCTGACACCATTGCAACTTTTTCTTTGACACTTTATGACCACTTTCAAAAAGACATTTTAAAAGTTTTCTCCCATCCTCCAGGGTGGCCTCCCTTGTCAAGCTGCAGAGTAGCAGATCAACCGCGTACTGCAGCAAGACTGAACCATGTTCAGGTGTCCAAGCTCTAAGAGTGGTTTGGAGGACAATAGAATAGACAACAGGTGAGTCTATATAGCCCTGGGGCAATCTACACCAGGTCAGCGTCCGATTTTTAAATCGGAATGCAAAGAGTGGCTGTGTCTCCTCATCCACAGGGATAGAAAAAAATGCATTTGAGAGGTCAATTACAGAAAAATACTCAGCATCGGATGGTATGGAGGTGAGCAATGATGGCACATCAGGCACCATTGGAGCAATTGGTACCACTAAGTTGTTTATGGCCCTAAGGTCCTGTACAAACCTGTAACTGCCATGCTTTTTAACAGGGTTGATAGGAGTGTTGTAAGGAGAGATGATTTCTTTTAAAATACCTTTCTTCAAGAAATCCTCCACAATGGGCTCTATACCCTCTTCTTTTTCTCTGGATATGGGGTACTGTTTATGATACACAGGTAAAGCTCCTGGTTTCAAAGTGGCTTTATAGGGCGTACAGCAAATGAACCCTACATCAAGAGGATTCACTGCCCATACTCCCTCCTCACTTAATTTGACATCTTCCTTTTCTGGGTGTGAGAGCAATGTAAAAAGGTGAACCTTGTCAGATTTTACATATACCCCTCCTTTTGCAGTAATTTTCAATGTAATGCCTAATTGTCCCAGCAAATCCCTTCCCAAGAGACTCATGGGACAATCAGGAATAATTCTGAAACAATGTTGGAGATCACAATCAGCACCAGTACGGGTGCTTAGTGAAAGTGGGGGTGTTTTAAAAGTTTTAGTGAGTATCCCATTTATTCCCATTGAAGGCTCAGTATCCACGACCTTTCCCCTATAAAAATCCTTTCGAATGGTACTGCCCGTCGCTCCAGAATTGGGCAAGAATGGTACTTCATGCCTCTCTACAAGCAATGAAATTATAGGCTGTTCATGATAAGAATGAGCGACAAGTGGAAATGCCAGGATACTACCTTCCGGGCAGCTTCATTGTGACTGCTGTTGTTTTCAAGAAATGGGGTACTTAACACCATGTTGCTGCTGTACTGGGGTTGGTGCCTGAGGGGGAGTGGGGGCAGCGGGTGGCCCTGAATTTGTACACTCCTGGTCTTACCAGGGGCATTGAGCTTTCCAATGTCTGGGGTCTCCACAGTTAAAACACCCTGTCTTAGGTTGCCTTTGCTGGAAGTCCCCTCTTTGTGGCCGTCCTCTTCCCCTATATCCACCTCTATAACCCCCTCTGTTCTGTCACCTTTTCTTGTAAAAGTTTCCCCTTTGATTTCCTGAGAAATTATCCTGGTAATGTGTTAGTAGTGGTGTTTGGGGATGTCAAAACATCCCGCTGCGTCTTTTTTCAGTCAATGTTTTTTTAAAATCAGTCATACTCTCTGTAGCCCAGTCTGAAATCTGCTGTCTCACAGTGAGTGCATATTTAGGAGTCAGGTTGCTAAGATAAGTCTGTATTAGAAGACTGTGCATTTCATTTTGAGTATTAAGTCCAGCATCTTGTGTCCAGACTTCCTGAAATCTTTTCCAAAATTCCAACACTGACTCTGATGATTTTTGTTTGCAAGCTACTGCAGTAGGGAGTGATGACTTATTAATGAAAACTCTTTTAATTTCGTTCTCTAGCTCTTTCCACATAAAGTTCCTTCCTTTAACAGTGTTTAGTGAATAAGCCTCTGCCTTGGTGGTGGGTTCCTCTAGGACATTTATGGTGGGCACTTTAGTCCAATCCCAAGGGGAGGTAGTTCCCACCAAACTGTCTATAATGATCCTTATATCTTCTTGTGTATAATTTCTACCCTTACAAACCTTCTTTAAATAAGCTATAGCCCCCAAAGCTGATGTGGAAGGTTTGGGGCAATGTTTGATAATACGATTAATATCCTCAATATCAATAGACTTTATTACCAGAACGTCACCCACAGTCATAAAAGGAAAATTCTGCATAACTAACTGCGTAATTACTTCCTCTTCTTCCTCCGGCTGCTCCCTGTCAGCTGCCTGTTTTAAAACTGCGTGTTTTGTATTCTGACCCTCTACAGCGTGTGCAGCCTGTTTTAACTTCTGCGTTGCACTCCTAGTTTGAGCAGGATCTTCTCTATGGGGTCCGTGGGCATCTTTGGTTTATGTTCCTCCGCAGGTGTCTTTTCAGCCTTGGGTAATTCCTCATCCATAGTGGAGGAAGCAGCACCAGTCGGCTGTTGTATTTGTGAAACTATAGGCGGTGGCTGATCTATTGGGACAGCAACCTGTGGTTCTGGTAGGACCACAGCCAGTGCCTGATCCACCACTGCACCCTGCTGTAGAACAGGTGCAGGGAGAGCAGGTACCTCTGCAGGTGGCATTCTATTCTCAAATGGACGGACTGCTGCAACTGCAGCCAAAAACTCCATGTCTTCTTTTGATAATGAGGCGTATATTTGTTTAGGTGATCCCCTGTTTGGCTGCGGTACATAAGGTGGAGGTGGCGGGGCACAGAGAGCTGGGGCAAGAGCTAGTGCACATGGAACTAGGGACAGAAACCTGATTTAAGTCTCTTCTCACAAGCATGTAACCCCAGGGCTTCCTTGTTCTTTGGATTTGGACTTTTCTTTCTTATTTTCTTATCCGCTCTCTCATACCAGTAGGGGGCATACAATAACCAATTTTCCCCGCCTTTCGTCATTCCTTATCCCATTGGGGGTCTCCCGTATAATATGGGAAGGCTTCCCTATCTCCCAAGCAAAGGCCCTTAATCATATCCATGTGAAAAGTATCATTTTCGCCCTGTCGGGGAAATGGGTTACTACTCCTCATGGTTTCAGTCCATCCTGCCAGATTATCTACCCAAGGGTTAATATACACATAATCAGTTCCACATATTCTGGCTACATAACATTTACATGTCACTCCTACATCTGGAGGGGGAATCTTCTTCCCTGAAAGCTGACCCATAATAATACAGTGGTGGACGCTACCTCACCTTGCAGCGTCCGACAAAATCCACACAATACACGTACAGATTATCTTATTTTATATCTTATTTTATCTTCTAAGCGATAGAAAAGGTAAGCAAAGAGGTTGGGTTTTTCTGGCACACTCAGATATCTTTATCAAACTTCTTATGCCCTGTACACACGGTCGGACATTGATTGGACATTCCGACAACAAAATCCATGGATTTTTTTCCGACGAATTTTGGCTCAAACTTGTCTTGCATACACATGGTCACACAAAGTTCTCGGAAAATCCGATCTTCTGAACGCGGTGACGTAAAACACGTACGTCGGGACTATAAACGGGGCAGTAGCCAATAGCTTTCGTCTCTTAATTTATTCTGAGCATGTGTGGCACTTTGTGCGTCGGATTTGTGTACACACGATTGGAATTTCCGACAACGGATTTTGTTGTCGGAAAATTTTATAGCAAACTTTGTATGTCGGAAAATCCGCTGGAAAATGTGTGATGGAGCCCACACACGGTCGGAATTTCTGACAACAAGGTCCTATCACACATTTTCCGTCGGAAAATCCGACCGTGTGTACAGGGCATTACAGTACTGTATTATATTACTTTGGGTTTCTCGGAACCCCTTGGAACTATCTCGGAGTTCCTTACACTGCTGTCACCAGAACGGACTTCTACCGAGGTTCATACATTTACATAAATGTTTTTAACACTACACCTTCGGTTAATCCCATATAGGGAAACGGTCTTTTAAACTAAAAGTCACGGTAAGAGAAATAATAATAATTAAATCAGACTCACCATACTTAGATAATGATGACCGACGCACTTCTGCCACCAGCTGATGGGGTGTAGGGATGTTTTAGGAGCAAATGAACCCTCGTATGATATCCTGCCTAGAGTGTTCCTTCAAACCCAATCAGGCCTGGAGACCACTTTGATAAGAAGTTATGACACGCAGTCAATACATGCAGTTCTCAAAATGGTCTGAAGATTTATTTCCGTGTTTCAACTTATATAACCAAATTGACATCACAACAAAAGTCCAACCCTTTCATTAATATATGGTAAAGATATAGACATACAGGATGTTTTAAAACAAGCAAAAATATTAATAACTCATTTAGATACAACAACAAATAGCAGTGCAGGTCTCAATATAAATAATAAAAACACAATGCAAATCATCAAAATAGTCCTTTGAGCAATTTATAGCTCCTTGTGAGAGATATACAGTCTATTTGCAGGGCAGCTTTGTAAGGGGAGGTGAAGCCACTCCAATATGTAAAAGAAAAGAAAAGAAAAACAGCAACAGGCGCCTCTTAGTTAGATTGTAATATTTAATGACAAATTGGCATTAAAAGCACTCACATGTAATGACATGTTAGTCCGGCACAGGGGATTCCAGTAGAAGCCATAGAGGATCTCTGCAGTTTGCAATGGAAGGGAGCCTTGTTCCTCTACGCTCTCGACTATGTGTTTGGCGCCGACTTCCAGGATAAGAACACGATCCAGAACGAGGCTTGCACCTCAGCCAGGCAGTCGAGTGGAGGGCTGGAACGCAGAGTCAATGATATGGGCTGTATTGCCATTAAGCAACGTGTTTTAGAGCATGCGCTGTGAGGCGCGCTCCTTTCTCAAGCTTTCTCAAGAGCTTTCAGGCCCTTTCAGGTCTGGTATGGATTTTGAGGGGGACCTCTACGCCATTTTTTTTTTTTTAAAATGGTGCTTGGTTCCCTATAATATCCATACCAGGCCCTTGGGGGGACTCCATGCAATTTTTTTTTTATTTTTGGTTTGGGGTTCCCCTTTATATTCATACCAGACCCAAAGGGCCTGGTAATGGACTGAGGGGATCCCATGCTGTTTTTTTCAATGACTTTTATCTGTATTGCCAGACCCGACAATTCATTACAGCCGCGAGTACTTTTAAATGACTTTTTTTCCTTTAGAAATGTCATTTTGTGCAGGGACTGTTCTAAACACAGGAAAATGCGCCACTTTACAGGCATACTATAGACACCCCCCAGGTATGAAATTTAAAGGAATAATTTACTTTTATTGTTTCACTTTAAGCATTATTAAAATCACTGCTCCTGAAAAAACGTCAGTTTTTAAAACTTTTTTTGCACTGATACATGTCCCCTGGGGCAGGACCCAGGTCCCCAAACACAGTTTATGAAATAACTTGCATATTAACCCTTAAAATTAGCACTTTTAATTTTTCACGTTCGTGTCTCATAGACTTTAACAGTGTTTGCGCGTTCTAACTAATTTTTTGTCTGTTCACATGTTCTGCTGCGATCCAAACAGGGAAGTGTTCGGCTCCTCCCTAGTGGCTACATTGTTTGCAGTGGTTTACCTCTCTCCTGGCCTTTTTGCTTATGTGACTGGGGATTTCTGGGTGTTTAAGCCAAGTGCTGATGGTTCTTACTAAGCTCCTTAGGAATCATTGATAGAGGCAAGTAGTCTTATATAAATGTGGTAGAAGTACTTCTATATAGGATGCTTGGCTCCTTCTTAACAAGGGACCAAATAGGCAAATGTTTGGTTGTTGGCTCATCCTTATACAGGGAATTCAATTTGAAGAAATTTGCTGGACTCAATCTCAAGGAACTCACAGTACCCTGTCTGACCTTTCAACTGTAGTCGGCAGGTTTAGAATGGCTAGTAATAGGGGCTTTGTTTTGTGCCAACCTTCTCACTATAAAAGATGGGTTCCCAGCAGCCATTTGTCAGTGTGTTGGATTAGTTTAGGCAAAGGTAAAAGTCTGTAAAGGGAGAGATAGTTGGGCCCTACCTTGTAGCCAAAACAAACTGCCTGCCAACCAATTCATATGCGAAACCCTTACATGTTGGAACTCAATATTTTAATAACAAACATGGTATACTTACCTGCTCTGTGCAATGTTTTTGCACAAAACAGCCCCAGTCTTCCTCTTCTTGGATTCCCTGTCATTGTTCCTGGCTCCTTCTTCTGATTGCCCCCATAGTAAGGCACTTGTGGGCTTGATCCTAAGTTGTACTGTGTGTGTCTATTGACACACACAGCATGGCTTAGCCCCACCCCACACTTTCTCACAGGCTGATGATTGATAGCAGCAGGAGCAAATTCTCAAAACTTAGGACCCCATGGACTATTGGGTGTCCATGATGAACCCCTGGTCAGAGCTTGAAAAGTATGCACTGGGGCTTGCCCTGGTCAGAAACCATGAAATCAAACCGAGACAGAAGTAGAGTTAAATCACACTTGTTTAATAATAAATGTAAATAGAACAAACGTAGTTAAAACATAGCATAGAGTTCAGGAACTGGAATGGATAGTCAGACAAGCCAAACATCAGGAATCCGGAGATTAGCGTAGTAAAATAGCAAGCAGGATCTGGAGCCAGAAGGGATGTCAGCCAAGCAAGTCTTTTAACAGGAATGCAGGAGATAGTCTCTGTGATGTTGACTAAGGTGAAGTAGACAGGACTGACAAGCAGGATATCATCAATAGCTGAGTAACTATGGAGAGATAGGAGCTGGCAATTAGCCGACAGCAGAGCGGCCATCCCAGAGAAGGAAGGGCTGAGCCCAGCCCTGACAGTACCCCCTCCTCAATGACCCCTCCCCCTCGCAGGCTTGAGGAGAAAAGTCTATGGAAAATCACAGAGGAGGACAGGGCCATGTACATCCGAGGATGAGAACCAAGAGTGTTTCTCCAGACTGTACCCTTTCCAATGCACCAGGTACTGTATGTGCCCACGGAACCTACATTAGCATGTCAAAAAACCTACTGGACTTGTGCCCAAGTGGAGTGAAGACCACGGAGATGCCCCTCTAATGCAGGAATACTCTGGGAAACAAACGAGTCAGGCAACATGGAAGGTTGGAAACCATAATTTGCCATAAACGGGGACAATCAGGTAGCAGAATTCAAGGCACTGTTGTGAGCAAACTCTGCCCACGGTAATAGGTCTGACCACTTGTTATGATGGTCAGAAATATAGCAATGTAGGAATTGCTCCAAGGACTGATTGGCTTGTTCTGCGGCCCCATTAGACTGTGGGTGATACGCAGAGGAGAAAGCAAGCTGAACTCCCAACTGTGCACAAAAGGCTTGCCCGAACCGGGACACAAACTGGCTACCCCTGTCCGAGACAATCACCTTGGGTAGCCCATGTAAGCGAATGATCTCCCAAGCAAAAATCGGAAGCCAGTTCCTTGGAAGTGGGCAACTTCTTTAGTGGCATACAATGACACATCTTTGAGAACCGGTCAAACACCATAAGGATAACTGAGTTGCCCTGGGAGTTGGGTAACTCCACAATGAAATCCATAGACAGGTGGGTCCAGGGCCTTTGGTTATGGGTTGTAGGAGGCCCACTGGAAGGTGTTGTGGAGTCTTACTCTGAGCACACAGGGAACAGGCAGCTACAAAGGCGTTTACATCAGCACGTAGACTAGACCATCAGAATTGTTGGGAAATTGCCCAAAAGAGTTGATTCTTCCCAGGGTGGCCTGCAGCCTTGGGAGAATGGTAAGTCTGGAGCATGGCAGTACAGAGACTCTCTGGGACAAAGCAGTGGTCACAAGGTTTCTCAGGAGGAGCATGGACCTGAGCAGCAAGAATTTTGTCACCCAAAGGAGAAGTGAGACTGGTGCGAAGTGTAGCCAGAATACAATCAGGAGGAAACACAGGAACCGGAACCGACTCCAACTTGGAAGCGGTAGAAAATTGTCTCCATTCTTTCAGGGCTAAAATGATCGCCAACAGCTCTCTGTCACCAATCTCGTCATTGAACTCTGCAGGTGACAATTTCTTGGAAAAGTAACCACAAGCAAAGTGCTCTCAGAGGTAGGACGTTGAGACAGAAGGACGCTAACACCAGTCTCAGAAGCATCAACCTCTCAAAGGCCTTAACGGACTCCGGAGACCAACTCTGTGGGTTACTGTCCTTTCTGGTCATATCAGTCAGGGGCTTGACTAGAGATGAGAAGTTACAAATAAACTTCCGATAATAGTTGGCAAAAACCAGGAAACGCTGCAGAGGACATAAACCCATGGGCCCGGGGCCACTGTAGGACTGCTGAAAGTTTCTCTGGGCCCATCGAAAAACCAGCAGTGGAAATTACATAACTCAGGAATTTAACCTGTTCACGATGGAAGTTGCACTTTTCCAATTTACAATAGATATTGTTCTCTCTTAGTTTCAGAAGCACATGACAGACATCTGTGTGGTGGCTCTCCAAGGACTTGAAAAATATGAGGATATCATTGAGATAAACCACCACACATAACTGCAACAAATCTTGGAGGACATTGTTAATAAATCCCTGGAAAACTTACAAAGGCCAAAAGGCATTACGAGGTACTCATAATAGTCTGTTCTGGTATTAAACACAGTTTTCCACTTGTCGCCCTCCTTAATCCTCCCAGGATTGTATGCCCCTCTCAAATCAAGCTTTGTGAAAACTGTTGCTCACTTGAGGCAATAAAATAACTCCGTAATCAATGGAATCTTAAAAGCATTCTTAATCGTGAAACGATTGAGATCCCTATAATCAATACAAGGTCTCAGTTTATCACTCTTCCTCTTCCTGAAGAAGAAACCAGCTCCAGCAAGAGACGAGGATTTGCGGATGAAACCCCAAGAAAGTGCATCTGCAACATACTCCTCCTCGGCCACGAGTGGTATGGCACCAGGTTGAAGGTCAATTGCGCAATCATACGGCCAGTGTGGAGGCAAACTACCGGCTTGAATCTTGTCAAAGACATTGCTAAAATCGATGTCGAGAGTCAAGAGTGAAGAGGTGCACAGGACCTTGGCTACCTTCTGGAAGCATGTCTTACTGCATTGTGGCGATCAGGAACAAATTTCAGCATGCAACCAATAAAAAGAGGGGTTGTGCCTCTGTAACCAAGGATAACCATTAACCAGCAGAAACTTAGGTGAGGAAATAACTTGGAATTGGATAATCTCATCGTGAGGAGCCCCTACGGCCATGGACAATGGAGCCATCTCATGAGTCATATGGTCAGGCAGTAGGGGTCTCCCGTCAAGAGCCTCAATGGCAAGTGGAGTGTCATGCAACTGCAACAGAATCAAGTGCTTTGATACAAAGGCAACATCAATGAACAGGCCTGCAGCCCCAGAGTCGATTAGAGCCTGTAACTCGACGGACGACTCAGCCCAAGAAAGGGTGACTGAAACAAGGGGCTTATCCTTCTGGATAACTAGGAATGAAACAACGCCACCTAAGGTCTGTCCATGACAGGACCTCAAGGTTCCGGCGTTCCCTGGACGGGTAGGACAGGACTTCAAAAAGTGACCTGCCTGGCCACAATAAAGGCACAATCTCTCCCTCCTCCTAAAGGTTCTCTCATCCGCAGAGAGACGCATGAAGCCCAAGTGCATGGATTCATCTTCACTGACCGACTCGGTACCAGGAGGCATGGGAGGTGAGGCAGGCATGGGTGGGACTGCAAAGCTCGGAGGCAAATGCACAGGAGGTTTCTGAAAGTGCTCCAGAACTCAAAAATATGTGTGAGTATTGTATCTCAGGTATGCTCTGATTTCTATTTTAAAAGAAAGCCTGCCTCTTCTTTTCCTTTGCAGCCTAACCATGTTGCTTACATTCTGTTAAGCCTATCACATAACTGGTGAGTAGCTGCAAAGGCTTCTTTTGCACCTCTTGCCCTACACTCCTGAAGGGGGTAACAGAGAGTGTGAGGACACAGAATGGCTGAGCTTGCAGGCTGAACTTGATCAGTGCTGTAGCCAGGTAAGAGGAACTGTAGGCTGCAGATCGCCAGGTAGAATCTGGACACCAGAATAGCTTGGTGCAGGACAGGAGACAAAAGAAATCCAAAGGTCAGCAAAAACCAGGAAGCGTGGTGACAGAAAAAGCAGGCAGAGGCAGAGGCAGAATCCAAAGAGTAGACTGGGGTCAGTAACTGCTGGTCAGCCAATAAGTAAGACAGAGAGCAGTAGGAAAGTTCAAAGATGAAGCCGGGTCATACACAAGAAGAAAGGATCAACAGCTGAGGTCAAAGATAAGCAATGATAAGCTTAAGACCATTTAACAATTCTCTCTGCTGAGCATCAGTTTATACAGCTTAACGTCTATAGTCGGGAGGATACTGGAGCGTTTAATAAAAGATCATATAGACGAGTTCTTGCTGGAAAAAAACATTTTAAGCAACAGACAGCATGGATTCATGAAAGACAGAAGTTGTCAGACAAACCTGATTTCTTTTTATGAAGAGGTAAGTACAACCTTGGACAGTGGGGTGGCTGTGGACGTGATATACTTGGATTTTGCAAAAGCGTTCGACACAGTTCCCCACACACGGCTCATGTATAAGGTAAAGTCTACAGGCTTGGAAATATCAGTTTGTAAATGGATAAAAAACTGGCTAAAAGACAGAATTCAGAGAGTAGTGGTTAATGATTCTTACTCTGAATGGTCTAAGGTTATCAGTGGTGTACCCCAAGGTTCAGTGCCGGGACCCTTACTTTTTAATATCTTTATAAATGATATAGGGTCTGGGATCAAAAGTAACATTTCTGTCTTTGCAGATGACAACAAGCTATGAAGTGGAATAACGTCCTTACAGGAGGTCTCCAATTTACAAGCCAACCTCAATGCACTGTCTAATTGGGCGACTATGTGGCAGATGAGGTTTAATGTTGATAAATGTAAAGTTATGCACTTGGGGGCTAAGAATATGCATGCATCATACATGATAGGGGGAGTACAACCGGGGGAATCCCTGGTGGAGAAGGATCTGGGGGTTTTGGTAGATCATAAGCTCAATAACAGCATGCAATGCCAAGCTGTGCTTTCCAAAGCGAGCCAAGTCCTTTCTTGTATTAAGAGAGGTATGGACTATAGAGAGAGAGATATCATTTTGCCCCTGTTCAAATCATTAGTAAGACCTCATCTGGAATATGCAGTTCAGTTTTGGGCACCAGTTCTCAAAAAGGATATCGGGGAACTGGAGAAAGTGCAGAGAAGGGCAACCAAACTGATAAGAGGCATGGTGGAGCTCAGCTATGAGGAAAGATTAGAGGAACTGAATTTATTCACACTTGAGAAGAGGAGAATAAGGGGGGATATGATCAACATGTTCAAATATATAAGGGGTCCATATAGTGATCTTGGTGTTGAGTTATTCTCTTTACGGTCAACCCAGAGGACACGGGGGCACTCTTTACGTCTAGAGGAAAAGAGATTTCATCTCCAAATATGCAAAGGTTTCTTCACAGTAAGAGCTGTGAAAATGTGGAATAGACTCCCGCCAGAGGTGGTTCTGGCCAGCTCAGTAGATTGCTTTAAGAAAGGCCTGGTTACTTTCCTAAATGTACATAATATAACTGGGTACTAACATTTATAGATAAAGTTGATCCAGGGAAAATCCGATTGCCTCTTGGGGGATCAGGAAGGAATTTTTTCCCCTGCTGTAGCAAATTGGAGCATGCTCTGCTGGGGTTTTTTGCCTTCCTCTGGATCAACTGAGGGTATAAAATTGGGTATATTGGATTGTACGATATTTTTTATTTTATTTATTGTTTTTAAGGTTGAACTGGATGAACTTGTGTCTTTTTTCAACCTGACTAACTATGTAACTATGTAACAGCCCACTGGGCACTAACCCCAGTGCTGAACATGCATTCTAATTCCTGTGAGCATGTATGCTAATAGGGATGAGCCAAACACCCCCCGGTTCGGTTCGCACCAGAACATACCGAACAGGCAAAAAATTTGGCAGGACACACGAACACCGTTAAAGTCTATGAGACACGAACATGAATAATCAAAAGTGCTCATTTTAAAGGCTTTTATGCAAATTATTGTCATTAAAAGTGTTTGGGGACCCGGGTCCTGCCCCAGGGGACATGTATCAATGCAAAAAAGTTTTTTCGGGAGCAGTGATTTTTTAAATGCTTAAAGTGAAACAATAAAAATGAAATATTCCTTTAAATATCATGCCTGGGAGGTGTCTATAGTATGCCTGTAAATGGCACATTTTTCCCGTGTTTAGAACAGTACCACAGCAAAATGACATCACTAAATGAAAAATTGTCATTTAAAACTGATCACGGCTGTAATGAATTGTCGGGTCTCGGCAATATAGATAAAACGCATTGAAAAAAAAGAGCATGGGATCCCCCCAATCCATTACCAGGCCCTTTGGGTCTGGCATGAATATTAAGGGTAACCCCAAACCAAAATTTTAAAAAAATTGCGTGGGAGTCCCCCTAAAATCCTTACCAGGCCCTTCAGGTCTAATATGGAAATTAAGGGGAACCCTGGTCCAAATTTTGTTTCAAAAATGGCATAGGGGTACCCCCAAAATCCATATGTTGAGGGCATGTGGTCTGGTACAGTTCAGGAGGGGGGGCTCTCTTGTCCCCCCCTCTTTTTCTGCGGCCTGCCAGGTTTCATGCTTGGATAAGGGTCTGGTATGGATTTTTGGGGGGACCTCACTCCATTTTTTTAAAAATTTTGGCACGGGGTACCCCCTAATATCTATACCAGACCTGGGGGGTCTGGTATGGATTTTGAGGGGTACCACCACTCCATTTTTTTTTACATTTTGGCACGGGGTTCCCTTTAATATCCATACCAGACCTGAAGGGCCTGGTATAGAATTTGGGGGGACCCCACGCATTTTTTTTTTAAATTTTGGTTTGGGCTTCCACTGTGGGGGAATCCCATGCTGTTTTTATCAATGAACTTTTATGTGTATTGCCGGACCAACAATTCATTATAGCTTTAGTTAGTTTTAAATGACTTTTTTTCCTTTAGAAATGTCATTTTGCTGTCAGACTGTTCTAAACATGGGAAACATGCAACACTTTACAGGTATACTATAGACACCCCTAGGTACGAAATTTAAAGGAATATTATACTTTTATTGTTTCACTTTAAGCATTATTAAAATCACTGCTCCCGAAAAAATGGCTGTTTTTAAAACTTTTTTTTGCATTGATACATGTCCCCTGGGGCAGGACTCAGGTCCCCAAACACTCTTTATGATAATATCTTGCATATTAACCTTTAAAATTAGCACTTTTGATTTCTCCCATAGACTTTTAATGGGTGTTCAGCGGCTTTCAAATTTGCCGCGAACACCCCAAATTGTTCGCTATTCGGCAAACGGGCGATCAGCCAATGTTCGAGTCGAACTCATGTTCGACCCAAACATAAAGCCCATCCCTACTGGTGACCCCACAATAGGGATAAAACTTTTTTGCAGAAGGGAGTTTAACAAGACTCGTGGCCACTCATTAAAATTAGAAGAAAAGAGGTTTAACCTTAAACTATGTAGAGGGTTCTTTACTGTAAGAGCGGCAAGGAATTCCCTTCCACAGGCGGTGGTTTCAGCGGGGAGCATCGATAGTTTCAAGAAACTATTAGATAAGCACCTGAACGACCGCAACATACAGGGATATACAATGTAATACTGTCATATAATCACACACATGGATTGGACTTGATGGACTTGTGTCTTTTTTCAACCTCACCTACTATGTAACTATGCAACTATGTATTGATCCCTTATAATAAAGTAATCAGCCCACTGGCTGCTGTCAGGTCCAATCCACTCCAAGAAATACACACCAGGCAAGACATCCTCATACATTTAAAAGGAACAGAGGCCCACATAGTGTAAAACTGCTAAATTAGCAGTTTTACACTATGTGCTATTAGCTACCCCAAAGCACCCTCCCAATGTTGAGGGCATGTGGCCTGGTATGGTTCAGGGGGGGTGCTCTCTCCTCCCCCCTCTTTTCCTGTGGCCTGCCAGGTTGCATGCTCGGATAAGGGTCTGGTATGGATTTTTGGGGGGCCCCATGCCATTCTTTTTTAATTTTGGTGTGGGGTTCCCCTTAAAACCCATACCAGACCCTTGGGAGTCTGGTATGGATTTTGAGAGGGACCCCCATGCCATTTTTAAAAAAAATGTTGGCGCGGGTTTTCCCTTAATATCCATACCAGACCTGAAGGGCCTGGTATGGAATTTGGGGGGACCCACATGCATTTTTTTTTAAATTTTGGTTCGGGGTTTCCCTGTGGGGGAATCCCATGTCATTTTTTATGTGTATTTCCGGACCGACAATTCATTATAGCCGCGAGTAGTTTTAAATGACTTTTTTTCCTTTATAAATGTCATTTTGCTGTCAGACTGTTCTAAACACGGGAAACATGCACCCCTTTTCAGGCATACTACAGACACCCCCAGGTACAAAATTTAAAGGAATATTACACATTTTTTTTGTTTCACTTTAAGCATTATTAAAATCACTGCTCCCAAAAAAACGGCCATTTTTGAAACTTTTTTTGCATTGATACATGTCCCCTGGGGCAGGACCCAGGTCCCCAAACACTTTTTAAGACAATACCATGCATATAAGCCTTTAAAATTAGCACTTTTGATTTTTCATGTTCGTGTCCCATAGACTTTAACGGTGTTCGTGTGTTTGAACAAATTTTTTACCTGTTAGCATGTTCGCATGTTCCAGTGTGAACCGAATGGGGGAGGGGGGGGGGTGTTCGGCCCATCCCTAGTCACCAGTATGGTATTTGTATATTGAAATCATATCCCCTCTAAAGCGTCTCTTCTCCAGAGAGAATAAGTTCAGTGCTCGCAACCTTTCCTCGTAACTAATCTCCTCCAGACCCTTTATTAGCGTTGTTACCCTTCTTTGTACTTGCTCCATTTCCAGTACATCCTTTTCCATCCTAGATTCCCCCAGAGGTTCTCCCCCCAGTATATAGATTGCATTCATATTTTTGCCACCCAAATGCATTATTTTAAATTTTTCTACATTGAACCTCATTTGCCATGTAGTTGCCCACCCCATTAATTTGTTCAGATCTTTTTACAAGGTTTCCACATCCTGCAGAAAAGTCATTGCCCTGCTTAGCTTAGTATTGTCCACAAATACAGAGATTGAACTGTTTACCCCATCCTCCAGGTTGTTTATGAACAAATTAAATAGGATTGGTCCCAGCACAGAACCATGGGGACCCCACTACCCACCCTTGACCATTCCGAGTACTCCCCATTTATCATCACCCTCTGAACTCGCCCTTGTAGCCAGTTTTCAACCCATGTACTCACCATATGGTCCATGCCAACGGACCTTATTTTGTACGGTAAACGTTTATGGGGAACTGTGTCAAATGCTTTTGCAATATCCAGATACACCATGTCTACGGGCCTTCCTTTATCTAGATGGCAACTCACCTCCTCATAGTAGTTAATAGGTTGGTTTGGCAAGAACGATTCTTTATGAAGCCATGCTGATTACTGCTAATGATAAAGTTCTCATTACTAAAATCTTGTATATATTCCCTTATCATCCCCTCCAAGAGTTTACATACTATTGATGTTAGGCTAACTGGTCTGTAATTCCCAGGGATGTATTTTGGGCACTTTTTAAATATCGGTGCTACATTGGCTTTTCTCCAATCAGCTGGTACCATTCCAGTCAGTAGACTGTCAGTAAAAATTAGGAACAATGGTCTGGCAATTACTTGACTGAGTTCCCTAAGTACCCTCGGGTGCAAGCCATCTGGTCCCGGTGATTTATTAATGTTAATGTTTCCCAAGTCTAATTTTAATTCTGTCCTTTGTTAACCATGCAGGTGCTTCCTGTGATCTGTCATGAGGATAAACACTGCAGTTTTGGTTACTGAAGCCCCCCGATTCCCTCGTGAAGACTGAGGAGAAGAATAAATTCAATACCTTCGCCATCTCCCCATCCTTTGTAACCAGATGTCCTTCCTCATTCTTTATGGGGCTAATATGGTCTGTCCTCGCCTTTTTTACTGTTTACATACTTAATGAATTTCTTGGGATTTTTTTTGCTCTCCTCCGCTATGTGTATTTAATGTTCTATCTTAGCCGTCCACCCCTACATTTCTTGTTGCATTCTTTATAAAGTCTGAATGCTGATGATGATCTCTCAACCTTTTATTTTTTGAAGGCCTTCTCCTTTGCTTTTGTTTCAAAGAGTTTATTGAAGATCATAAAGTCTTTACAGCAGTTGTGTTACAGTAAACAGTAAACGTTAAACATGGGATTGTTAGAGTAGACAATTTTTTCCCCTTTAAGGGGATTCCCAGCCGTGTTTAAGGAAAATAAACTTATTTACCTAGGTAATAGGGGGGTGTGTACCCCTCAAGAATCCTTAGACAGATCAAAGCTGCCCAAAACCTGAGATTCCATTGGAGGTATGCTCTACGTTCCGTGATAAATTTTGTGTGTAGTAAAAAGTTGATTTGCAGTTTACGGAAGAGCTCTATCAGCGGGGTGATGTGTTTATCATTTAATGTGTAAGGGGCCAATCAATATTCGTGTTTGGTAAGATCGTTTGTCTCTGGGTGGTATTTCATAAGTTGGGTAGTTAATTGGTATATGACCTGGGCATCCTATTTACTTATCAGGATGTCAATATATCAGGCATGGGAAAAGGAGAGGGTGAAAAAAAAAAAAAAAAAATAGAAGGTAGGAAAGAAGGTATGGGGGTAAGAAGGGATGGGGGGTGGACCGGAAGGATGGGGAGGGCGGGGTAGGGGAATCTCTGACTTCTCTTTGTAGATGTGATATGGTCAATATATATCTTAAGCCCTGAAGTGCTTTCAAAAGGGGCTAAGTTGCCATCAGGGTAGGGAGTTAAGATATATGTATGTTGGTTGTGTGTGAGTAATGTAATTGTCATCCTCGACCCTTATATAAGGGAGTTCAGAATGGTTTTGTATTCCGGTAGGGACTGGTAATGGAGCCAGCATGCCCATTTGCTGCTAAATTTTGTCGGTGTGTCTCTTGCTATATGTATTAATTTTTCCATCTCTGCTACTTTGTTTATTCTGACGAACCACTCTTTCAGAGTGGGTATCTTGTTTGATTTCCAATGTATTGGGATGCATTGTCTTGCTGCATTTATCAAGTGCATCATCAGTGATTTGTGGTAGGTATTGTGTGGTAAGGAGGAAAGGTGTAGGAGAAATTGAGCAGGGGTGAAATCTGGGTTGTAAGTGGTAATCTGTTCAATAATTCTGCAGACCTCTGACCAAAAGGTTTGTAGTGGGGCGCAAGACCACCAAACATGGAGTAACGTGCCCCTCTCTTGATGGCACCTCCAACATGTTTCAGGGATGTCAGCTTTAAATTTATGTAGCATTGTTGGGGTATGGTACCATCTCGACTGGATTTTGAACCCATTCTCTTGAGTGGAGACATTAGTTGATTTGTATGTCTAAATCCTTTTCCCATTTCCTGCAATATTGACTATCATTAGCTTTGTGGTCAGCGAAGAGGAGGTTGTGTGTTTGAGAGATAAGGTGTGTTTGTTGTGTTGTTTTAGTACATAATGTTTCAAAGGGAGTGAGCTGTCTGGAGCATTGACCCTTTTTGTCTAGGATTTGGATGTAATGGGCTATCATTGTGAATGTCCAGCTTGGGATGGGTGTCTGCTCAAAGCGTGTTGCGATTTGCGTTGCAGAAAGTAGTTTGCCTTGTTGGAGGAATTGGTGGACCCTGATTTGTCCCTTTGGTAGATTGTCAGCAAGAAATCGGTGGTGCATACCCGGTGGAAAGTCTGGATTCAGCTTAATAGGAGTCAATGGACTGGGGGTGGAGGAGATCGGGGTAGTCTTACATATCGCATGAAAACAGCGCAAAGTGGGGCCAATCGTTGGGTGGGCTTGAATGTCTTGTGAAATATGCTTGGGGAAAATCCAAGGGAGAGAGTTCAGGTCTCATTTCGTGAAGGAAGCTTCAAGGGAGACCCAATCTTTTTGTTGGGTATGGGCGTTCCAGTCCACTATCCTGGTTAGATGGGTGGCTGCATGGTAATTGAGGATGTTCGGAAGGCCTATTCCTCCCAGATTTTTCGGACGAGAGAGTATGGTGTGACTAACTCTATGTCTATTTTTGCCCCATAAGAAATTGGAGCTGATCTGTCTGTATGTTTTGAAGAACAGGGGGGGGATCTGTATGGGGATCGTCTGTAGGAGGTATAGTATTCGGGGAAGTGCATTCATCTTCAGGATAGCTGCTCTGCCGAACCATGAAAATGTCGGCTTGTTCCATGTTTCAAGATCAGAGGAAAGCCTGTTTAGTAGGGGAAGAAAGTTTTTGGCATATAGGTCGGAGCGTGTGGTTGGAATCTGAATACCTAAATATGTTATTGAATCTTGTTTCCATTGGAATGGGAAGTTATGTTTGCATTGGTTTACTAGATTCTGGGTTAGGGATATGTTAAGTGCAAATGATTTGGAGAAATTGATCTTCAGGTTAGATATGGTTTGGAAGAACTTAAATTCGGCTAGTAATATTGGTAAAGTGGTTAGTGGTTGTGTTAGGAACAGTAGTATATCATCTGCGTATGCCGCATATTTGTATTCCTTTCCAGAAGATTGGATACCCTTTATGTCTGGGTTAAGTGTAAGTTTCCTTAGGAAGGGTTCGAGGGTTAGTACAAACAATATGGGTGACAGTGGACACCCCTGTCTTGTTCCATTACGGATGGTGAAGGCGTCCGACAGAGTACCATTGACCCTCACTTTAGCAGAGGGATTAATGTATAGTGACATAATCAGTCCAATCAATTGGGAACCAAGTCCTATGGCTTGTAAGACTGCTGACATGTAATCCCAAGATACTCTGTCGAACGCCTTCTCGGCATCAAGTGACAGGAAAAAGCCTTTTTGCTTGGTATGGGTGATCAGATAGTGCAGGTTAATTGTTTTGCTCGTGTTGTCCCTGGCTTCACGGCCAGGGATAAAACCTACTTGGTCGTAGGATATGAGTGTGGGCAGGAGGGTTAATAGCCTGTTGGCTAATATTTTTGAAAATATTTTTATGTCTACATTTAACAATGAAATGGGTCTGTAATTGCTTGTGAGGGAGGGATCTTTTCCTTCTTTGGGGATGACTGTTATATGAGCTTCTAGCATTCTGCCTGTTAGGGGATTTGTGGGGGAAAGAGTGTTGAAGGTCCTAAGGAAAGGATTTTGGAGGGTGTCAGAAAATGTCTTGTAATAAACCGCTGGGAGGCCATCTGGACCTGGGCTTTTGCCAGGTTTGAGTTGACTGATTGCCTGTGCCCATTCCGTGTGTGCGATTGGCGCGTCAAGAGTTGTCGCTACCTCTGGAGCTATTTTCTGGGGGGCATATTGATCTAGGAATGATTTGATGTTTTGGGCTCTCAGTGAAGCTGGTGTGGAGGTGGGTTCGGATGTGCGTAAATCATAGAGGGAGGAATAATATTTTGTGAATTCCTGTGCTATGTCATCGTTTTGTGTAAGGGTTTTACCGGTATTGGATTGTATTTGGTGGATCGTATTATTAGCTTTTTGTTTGCGTAGGGCTCGTGCAAGGAGTCGACCGCTCTTGTTACCAAACTCATAGAATAATTTGTGCGAGAGAATGAATTTTTTCTTGAGAGTGAGGTGTAGTTCTTCTTTGATAAGTGTGCGGACCTCCGTAAGTTCCGTAAGAGTTTGTTGTGCTAGAGTTTGTTTGTGTGAGGTCTCGAGTTTCCTCAGTTTTGTGAAAAGGTTGGATAGATTAGCTTTCTTGGCTTTTTTAATAGAAGCTGAGAGGGAGATCAATTTCCCCCTTATGACACATTTGTGTGCCTCCCATTGTGTCAGAAGCTGAGAGGGAGATCAATTTCCCCCTTATGACACATTTGTGTGCCTCCCATTGTGTCAGGGGGGTTGTTTCCGGGGTGTTATTTTCTAAGAAATAATTTTTTAGGCATGAGCGAATTTCTTCTACCTGGAGTTCGTCCGTTAGAAGTGTGTGGTCTAGTTTCCAGATGTAAGATCTGCGGGGGGTGTCTGGAAAAGTGAGCGAAATAGAGATAGGATGATCGTCTGAGAGCGTCATGGGGTCTATGGTTGCTGTTGTTAGTGTCGGAAGGTCCTGTTGTGTAAGAAACAAATAGTCAATGCGAGAATATTTATTGTGTGGGGCAGAGAAGAAGGTATAGTCTTTGACTTTTGGGTAGAGGGTACGCCAAGTGTCATGTAATGATAATTCCTGCAGGCAGTTTTTGATCTGCTTTAGGGCTCTGTACGGTAGATGGGATTTTCCTGTAGAAGTGTCTACTAAGGGGTCCAAGGGGACATTAAAATCCCCCCCTAAGATCAAAAGGCCTTCCTGGAAGGATGTCAATTCCCTTGTCACTGTACGGAAGAAGGGGACTTGGGAAGTGTTGGGGCTGTAGATGTTTGCTAGGGTAATTGGCTTTTGTTTGTAAGTGCCTTTAAGGAAGATGAACCTACCCTGTTCGTCAGGTAAGGTGTCCGTAATTTGCAGGGGAACATTTTTGGAAAGAAGTATAGAGACCCCTTTCGTCTTTGAATTTGGTGAAGTCGCATGATAGCAATGTGGGTAGAAATGGTTCGTCAGTTTAGGGATATTTGTGCTACTGAAGTGAGTCTCCTGTATATAGATCACGTCTGCCTTTGCACTACGCATGTACGCAAGCAGCTGCGATCGCTTCTCAGGGATATTTAAACCTTTCGCATTGAGAGAAATTACTTTCAACGAAGTAGATGTGGGTAATGCCTGGTGAGAGGCCATTGTTGTCTATATAGAGTGTGGGTACCAGGATATGTGGTTTTCCAAAGAGAAGTCAGAGATTGGGAGGTAGTTGGTAATGGAACTGGGGTAAAAGGGTGATATGAAGAGGAGGTGAAGTGTGAATGGGAGGCGGAGTATGGAAGTGGGATAGGGAAGAGGAGGGTGTGTAAGAGGGTAAAGCGAGGGAAAATACAAAGGGATAACCGGTTGTGTGGGATTGCCTGCAAACCCACTTATCAAGTTTGTGGGGTACCGGTATGGGTCAGCGGAGTCTATTTGAGTCCGCTGGTTGCGGGAGTGGGAGGTGACGTTCAACCGACGGTGGAAGTCCTGTGTCCCAAGGAGGTCATAAGAGGATAAAAATGGAGTTTCTTGATTAATAAATCGGGGTTTTATTATTTATGGTTCAAGAACCTAACTGTATGCCCGACTAACTGATGATATCTTTTCTGACTATGGTGTTGAGCTATAAATTTGTAGTAAGGAGGTGGGGGATCTGTATATTGTGAAGGGTGTTTTAAGTTATATATTTCTATTTTGCATTGGCGGAGAAGGTGTTTCTAGAAACGATTGTCTGTTCTTTATGTCAGTGCTATGTGGCTGTGTATTGATCTATAAGCCAGCTTGCAACTTGTATGAAATGTTGCGTAACAAAAGGATATCTAAGTCACTACTATAATTCCCATTTGTAAGAACAAAAGAGCATGGAGGGTGTTTTGTGGAACAGTAGTCGTTCTGACCCAGGTTAAACGATAACCTACTATTTAACTTTAACCTTAATAAGCTGAACCTAGTAACTGGTTAACAATTTTAAACATATCTGTAAAAGTAGAGGTAAGTCCTCTATATTCTTTCTCTGGTGCCGAGGGGGATGTGCTCTGTGGTATTATGGGAGTTTTTTCTTACCCTGCTTTTTGTCCCCCATAGAGTAGGGTAGGGGACAAACATTAAATTCTGAGTGGTAGGAACAGTTTGTTCCACTGGGTAGTGTGTGTATGTATGCGTGTGTTTTATGGACGTGGTTCGCTTACCTGAGCACGCCCCTGTCGGTTTCCAGACAGTCATGAGCATTCCGTTGGTCCTAAGGTTTAAATGATAAGAGTAATAAAAATCGTGAATGGAGGAAGAGTCATGGCAAGAAACAACAAAACAAAAAAAAAAAAAAAAATAAGAAGACAAAATCATCTTCATATAAGTGTTCCAACGTAGTTAGTATCATGTTGATATCATTAGGGCGGAGAGAAGAAAGGCACAGGCGAGTAGAAGGAACAAATAGGTGTTTCTGGAAGGAGAGAGAGTAAGAAGGGATCCCCAAGATAAGGGGGAAAGTATGGGGGTAGAAGGGGGGGTATGGAGGGGAGGAGAAGGAGTTATTGATACATATATAGTTACTGCTTGTGTCCTAAAAATGCTTTCAATACAGCTTTCTTTAGTTCTTCTTCTACAACGGTTATGTGTGCTGGATGGTGATAAGTTCTGATGGGCGTTGAGAGTGATCCGATTTGTAAATTCAGCTTCAGGAGATGTTTGCTTGCAAGTCAGCCGGAGCCGGTTGGGAGAATATCTGGATACAGACAGTAGATTTTTTCTCTTTAAAAAAATAATAGGTAATTAATAGATGTGTAGTAGATCTAAAGGAGGCGGTGTTATCCTTTTTGTCGTTATGTATATATCCTCAGCTGGGGGTAGTGTCACATTTTCCTCCTTGGTATATTATCGTGGGTGGTGATGAAAATATGAGTGGATTTTTATCCGTCGTCAGGTTAAATAGACTGTCTGGGTACAAGGCGGAATGCCAGAGAATCCAGTAACGGGTTTGCTTGTCCCTTACAGGTAATTGTGGTCATATAATAAGGATAAATGCTCATCAAGGCAACTTTATATTAAACAACCTGAGTCAGAAGAAAATAGGGTGAAAGCGTTGTAATTTCTTTAGGTGATCCGGGCTCTGCGATGAGCAGGGGACGCCGTGGGGCTACCGTTCCGTGGCATGTTTGGGTCACGTAATGGTGAATGAGGGGGTGCCTGATGGTGTCGGCGACGACCAAGATGGAAGTTGCCTGCTTCTGCAATGCCATCCATGGAAGTAGCTCTGTGCATCTGTGGTAGACGAAAGTCACTGTACCAATCGGGTAGTGCAACTATGGGGATGTCTAGAGTAGAGCAGAAATGTTCCAAGTCTTCTGGGACTCTATGAAGTGCAGTGCGGCCTTGGTGTGTTGCTGAAAGGCCAAAAGGGAATTTCCATCTATATACTATCGATCTGGCTCTTAGAGTGTCCAACAGAGGTCTTAACTCACGCCTCCTTTGCAGGGTGATATTGGAGAGATCTTGGTATATTTTGATGTTTGATCCCTGATGAATTAATTGATTGCGAGACCTGGAAGCCCTCAAAATTTCTTCTTTGAGGGGGAAGTCTATAAGGCAGCATACAATGTCCCTTGGGGGATCTGTGTCTCTCCCTCTCGGTCTTAGTGCTCTATGAATGCGCTCAAAGGCAACCGGAGTATCTTGGGGTCTTTCCAATAGCTCATTGATTATGGTGGTAACCGTTTGCGATAGTTGATGTGCGTCAATCGATTCAGGTAATCCTCTCAGGCGGAGGTTGTGGCATCTCCCGCGATTGTCGAGGTCCTCCATGTGGCGATTGATATCTCTTAGGTGTACCGCATGAGATTCTGTGAGCTGCTGCACGTGGCAAAGGGAAGCTTCATGGCGCGTCTGGGTTTTTTCTACCTCCTCCACTCTGATGGAGATAGATTGCAGGTCAGACCTCATATCTGAAATAGCTGCCATCAGTGTGTTTTTGATATCAGCAGCTACGCTGTGAAGATCTTCCAGGTTGACTGCAGGTGGGGGTCTCTGCTCTGGTCCCGTGCCTGACTGACTCAGAGTTCCAGGGCAGTGAGGGCCGGCGCTCTGGGGTTGTGTCTTACTCGAGGCGGCTGGATGAGCGGCCTGCATGGTGCCTCTGGGCCGGGATCGGAAGATCTCAGGAATGTGCCCTTCTTGCGTGTGATCTTGGTTCCGTGGGGACCGGGATCTTGATGCTGAGGTACTGCAGGCTGTTCTCACCATAGCAGGGTGTTGTAGGGTGCCGTTTCACTGAAGAAGCTAGACCTCATGGACGGGAGCTTCAGAACAACACGTCCATCTTAGAGCGGCTCCAAACCACGCCCCCCCCTTCTCCTTTGCTTTCATATGCATTTTCACATTATATATAAGCCATCCAGAACTTTTGTTCGCTCTTTTAAATTTATTACCCAAGGGGATGCATTGGCTAATGCCCTTATTTAATATGCTCTTAAAGCAAACCCATCTCTCCTCTGTGTTCTTTGTTCCTAAGATTTTATCCCAATTTATGCCTTCTAGCAAGGCTCGTAGTTTAGGGAAGGTGGCTCTTTTGAAATTCAGTGTCTTTGTATTCCCCTTATGTTTCTTATTTGTGTGATTTATACTGAAGCCAATTGACCTGTGATCGCTGTTACCTAAATTTCCCCGTATTTCCACATCCGTGATCAGGTCTGTATTGTTGGTAATCAGTAGATCCAGTAACGCTTTATTTCTAGTTGGTGCATCTACCATCTCACCCATAAAATTGTCCTGCAAGACATTTAGGAACTGGCGAGCCTTAGATGAATGCGCAGTTCCCTCCACACAGTCTAATGCCCTGTACACACGGTCGGATTTTCCAACGGAAAATGTGTGATAGGACCTTGTTGTCAGAAATTTCGACCGTGTGTGGGCTCCATCACACATTTTCCATCGGAATTTCCGACGCACAAAGTTTGAGAGCTTGCTATAAAATTTTCCGATAACAAAATCTGTTGTCGGAAATTCCGATCGTGTGTACACAAATCCGACGCACAAAGTGCCACGCGTGCTCAGAATAAATTAAGAGACGAAAACTATTGGCTACTGCCCCATTTATAGTCCCGATGTACGTGTTTTACGTCATCGCGTTTAGAATGATCCCATTTTCCGACAACTTTGTGTGACCGTGTGTATGCAAGACAAGTTTGAGCCAACATCCGTCGGAAAAAATCCATGGATTTTGTTGTCGGAATGTCTGATCAATGTCCGACCGTGTGTATAGGGCATATGTCTGGATAGTTAAAATCCCCCGAAGCTCTTATTTTTTGCGGTGGAGGGCACAAGGTGGCTATTTATTCATTCCAAGGTGCATCACTGATGGAAGGTTGAAGATTTTTTTTATTTTGGATATTTGATTCATGGACTTTCCATCTGGAAAACTTTTGATGTGTTAATTATTTAACTATTCTATTTATAGCACATTTATTTATGATGTTTGGTTTATTTTCTTCTTACTTCTTTGTTGTTTGTATTTGTATGTGTGGATGCACATTTATTTTATTATTTGAAATTTAAAAAAAGATCAAGAGGCGGGACTTTGCATGAGGCACACGGAAGCAGATGAATAAATTGGGTAAAATGCAGCTTTAATAGATTCAAATAGTTATATATTTACATAATTAATATCAATGCATATTGCTATATATCAATACTTTATATTGCATTAAAACCTAATATTGCACAGTAGTGTACATTCCAAAAAGGAAATATTTGCAGATACATGGAGAACTTGATGCATATAATACACACATAGTAATTGATACCTATACAGATTAGTGACCCACTGAAGTGTCACTTGATGGGGATAAGAGAAAAGGTAAACAGGTCTACATGGAACGTCCATACACAGTTGGTAATTGTATACATATATCATCAGTTGTAAGCTCTACGCATTTCGGGACCTTCTAGCCACTCATTAGGAGCAAAACCGTGATGATAACCTATGAATAGGGAAGACAACCATAGTTTAAATAGTCTAAAGGAACAGGTGGGCAAATGTAGAATATGAAAGACCCACACATATACACATTTGGCCCACAAACTTACATATACATCTATGCAATAGTGGTGCAGCCATGAGAGTCACAAACCAGCCAAAGATGCCACATCCCGGAGTTGAGGGGGCATACCAGGGCAACAGCAGCCAATACAAACAACACCCCGAGTGGGTCAAAGTGTGGGTCAAAGTATATTAGTGACACAAGTGTAGGCTAAATAGGGTAGCCCCATTTGGGGGACCTCTGTAAAAAATGTTATAAAAATGTATAAGTAAACTAAAAAATGTGTATGTGTGGAAATATTGAACAGCGTGAAAAGGAAAGTGTAGGAGGGAAAAGGGAAAATGAAAAAGCAGGGAAGGAAAACACAAGAGTAAAAGAAATTACAAAGAAAAAAAAAAAGGGGAAGCAAAAGATAGTGGAGGACAGGTTGGTATGTGAATGGTGAAAAGGATAATTACCTACTGCAAAGTAAATAGAGGCAGAAAGAGCCAGGGAGCATAATGTTCCACGAAGGAGGGGTTGTGAAAAACTCTATGTGTGAGACCCAACAAAGGGAGAGGGTCATATAGGGAGCGCCGCCACAGCCTATCCCCCAATGTCACGCCCTTGCAGCCAATAGGGGGCAAGGGAGACGCCACCAAGCTGGTGGCCGAACCGCCCAAGCCACCCAGCAGGACGCGCCAAACCCCCAAGGCACTGGAGATTGTAAATCACCTGGCTGGCAATAGTGCACCAAGAGGATGCCACACGTCCCACATGGGAAGCCTGACGTCGACACGCAGTGGTGGAGCCCACGCCCACCCCACGTCAGAACAGGGCGGAGGGGACACCCCCAGTGCAGTACTTGTTGAACGAGTAATAAAATTAACTGGGAATGTGGGAATACAACATCCAACCATTGTTTCTATATAAGAGCGATTGAAAAAATATTTTAAAAAACTAGAGATAGAAACAGCTGAAGATCAGCCATATGTAATGTAGAAAAATAAAGAGAATATTATTGTTAATGCAACCGTGTGCCTCCATCCCTAATTATTTAACAAAGAGAAGAAAGAAGGATTTTGGGACTTCAAATAAGGTAAAAAGGGCCGTTCAAGTACCCTCCTCCATCCCGGTTCAATATTTGAAATTTAAAAAGAGAGCAAGAGGCGGAACTTTGAATGAGGCACACGGAAGCAGATGAATAAATTGGGTAAAATGCAGCTTTAATAGATTCAAATAGTCATATATTTACATAATTAATGTGAGTGCATATTACTATATATCAATATTTTATATTGCATTAGAACCTAATATTACACAGTAGTGTACATTCCAACAAAGAAATATTTGCAGATACATGGAGAACTTGATGCATATAATACTCACATAGTAATTGATACCTATACAGATTAGTGACCCACTGAAGTTTCACTTGATCGAGATAAGAGAAAAGGAAAACAGGTCTAGATGGAAAGTCCATACACAGTTGATAATTGTATACACATATCGGTAGTTGTAAGCTCTACGCATTTCGGGACCTTCTAGCCACTCATCAGGAGCAAAACCGTGATGATAACCTATGAATAGGGAAGACAACCATAGTTTAAATAGTCTAAGGGAACAGGTGGGCAAATGTAAAGACCCACACATATACACATTTGGCCCACAAACTTACGTATACATCTGCGCAATGGTGGTGCAGCCATGAGAGTCACAAACCAGCCAAAGATGCCACATCCCGGAGCTGAGGGGGCATACCAGGGTGACAGCAGCCAATACAAACAACACCCCGAGTGGGTCAAAGTATATGAAGTGGCACAAGTGTAGGCTAAATAGGGTAGCCCCAATTGGGGAACCTCTGTAAAAAATGTGAGAAAAAATGTATAAATAAACTAAAAAATGTGTATGTGTGGAAATATTGAACAGCGTGAAAAGGAAAGTGCAGGAGGGAAAAGGGAAAATGAAAAAGCAGGGAAGGAAAACACAAGAGTAAAAGAAATGACAAAGAAAATAAAAAGGGGAAGCAAAAGATAGTGGAGGACAGGTTGGTATGTGAATGGTGAAAAGGATAATTACCTACTGCAAAGTAAATAGAGGCAGAAAGAGCCAGGGAGCATAATGTTCCACGAAGGAGGGTGATGTGAAAAAATCTATGTGTGAGACCCAACAAAGGGAGAGTGTCATATAGTGAAAACAAGAGATAGAAACAGCTGAGGATCAGCCATATGTAATGTAGAAAAATAAAGAGAATATTATTGTTAATGTGACTGTCATGAGAGGGTTTACCCGTTGGTGGCGCTATCGGCCTCTTGGATCGCAGTACCAGTGTTCACCAGCGGGTGTCTTCCAACACCTGGGACCTGCAGTAAGAGGTCTCTCCTGCTGGTGGCACTGTTGCATCCTTGGGTCGTAGTACCGGTGTCCACCAGCGGGTGCACTCCGGCAGTGTGGAGCAAACAGCACACTCTGCGATCAGCTGTGACATGAGGTCAATTACCACAGCCTTATAAATACCCGGCAAGCCCTCATAGGCTTGCCTTGGTATCTTCCTTCCTTGCGCCCTGATCTGTTATCCTGTAAACCTGTATCGGACCCTGAACCTGTTCCTGAGCCTGTATCCTATCCCATCCGTTATCTCCCTTTCCCAACCTGCCCTTGTTCAGTTGCTGATCTCCTGTGTATGACCTTGGCTTGGCTAACGTTTATGTTCCTGGTATATCCCTTGTTCCTGCTGACCTGCTGTGTATGACCCTGGCCTGGCTGACATCTGTGATTCCGGTATTGCCCCTTGCTGTATATATTATCTGTTGTCTGTGGGTTTTTGTCGGTTGGTTGAGCACTATTTGTATTTGGGGTGTTGGTTTATTTATATTACTTATCTTAAATAAACATTATTCTTATTTCACTTTACATGCATTTTGGTCTCCTCTTTGCAGTCCACACAATCTGGTCACATCTGTTCATGACAGTATACCAAGGCCATCTCTGACCAGAAGTGGCTGCACAAGGGAACCATCTCGGTTCTGTTGCACATTACTGAGATGAATTCAGACATAATTGCTTATTATGCTCTGCTGGCAACAGAGAGTTCTGAATATCTCTGCCAGACATTGAAAGGGTGGTCCAGTGATCAGCTGCTGGAGATTATCCGTTTAGCTCACTCTGTGGTCGATCAGGGCAGTATACGGTTTGAGGATGTTCAGCCTTTGATTGGAATGTGTACAGAGCTGGCTCTGCCTTGTATCCCAAAGGGCCATGATGACTTTTCTCCCCCCTTCAGCATTAACCAGGTTGTGTCCTTAGTATGGCTGTTGGAGGATGACTCTGCATCCTTTTTTGAGCATTATTCGGTTTGTCCCAAACAGTTGTTGAAGGATTGTATAGATGAAGTGCAGTCGCTGGTCAGACAGAGGGAATGTGAGTCCACTTTTGTGCTACCTGTACTTCAGGCATGGTTAGACCTGTTATGCCCAGCTTCTGTCAGCTCTCCACAAACCAGACCTGCTACTAAATACCTGCCTGCTCAGATGTCCTTTCTCCCATCACCCCTGGCAACCTCAGCTGCCGTCCAATATACCCTGCTCCCCACCAAGTATCAATGCCCTGTTTCTACTTCCTGCACCTATCCTGCCTTTAACCCTCCTGCCTCTTCTCTAATACCTGCAACTTCCCCACAAGAACTCCCTCTGGCCGCTGTTCCCCCTTCCTTGCCATATCCTAGCCCTTCCTTTCAGTACGCCTCACCTCCTGTCTACAGTCCTACAGCCACCTACAGATCTCCAGCAGTTAAGCCAAAGAAGAAACAAAAGTTCTTCCCCACTCACACAATCCTGCCAGTAACCCAACCTGCTCCCACTTTCCAGTCTGATGTGCCAGCTTCCCAGCCTGATGTTCCAGCTTCCCAGCCTGATGTTCCAGCTTCCCAGCCTGATGTTCCAGCTTCCCAGCCTGATGTTCCAGCTTCCCAGTCTGATGTTCCAGCTTCCCAGTCTGATGTCTTGATGCCTGCCTATCAGCCTGATGTTCCAGCTTCCCAGCCTGATGTTCCAGCTTCCCAGCCTGATGTTCCAGCTTCCCAGCCTGATGTTCCAGCTTCCCAGCCTGATGTTCCAGCTTCCCAGTCTGACGTGCCAGCTTCCCAGTCTGACATGCCAGCTTCCCAGTCTGACGTGCCAGCTTCCCAGTCTGATGTCTTGATGCCTGCCTATCAGCCTGATGTTCCAGCTTCCCAGCCTGATGTTCCAGCTCCCCAGCCTGATGTTCCAGCTTCCCAGCCTGATGTTCCAGCTTCCCAGCCTGACGTTCCAGCTTCCCAGCCTGACGTTCCAGCTTCCCAGCCTGACGTTCCACGTTCCAGCTTCCCAATCTGACGTGCCAGCTTCCCAGTCTGATGTGCCAGCTTCCCAGTCTGACGTGCCAGCTTCCCAGTCTGACGTGCCAGCTTCCCAGTTTGACCTGCCAGCTTCCCAGTCTGACGTGCCAGCTTCCCAGTTTGACGTGCCAGCTTCCCAGTTTGACGTGCCAGCTTCCCAGTTTGATGTGCCAGCCTCCCAGCCTGATGTCTTGAAGCTTGCCTTCCAGCCTGATGTCTTGATGCCTACCTACCAGTCTGATGTACCAGCTTCCCAGTTTGATGTGCCAGCTTCCCAGTTTGATGTGCCAGCTTCCCAGTTTGATGTGCCAGCTTCCCAGTTTGATGTACCAGCTTCCCAGTTTGATGTGCCAGCTTCCCAGTTTGATGTACCAGCTTCCCAGTTTGTGCCAGCTTCCCAGCCTGATGTCTTGCAGCTTGCCTTCCAGCCTGATGTCTCGAAGATTGCCTCCCTGTCTGATGTGCCAGCTTCCCAGTCTGATGTGCCAGCTTCCCAGTCTGATGTGCCAGCTTCCCAGTCTGATGTGCCAGCTTCCCAGCCTGATGTCTCGATGCCTGCCTACCAGCCTGATGTGCCAGCTTCCCAGCCTGATGTGCCAGCTTCCCAGCCTGATGTGCCAGCTTCCCAGACGGATGTGCCAGCTTCCCAGTTTGATGTGCCAGCTTCCCAGCCTGATGTCTTGCAGCTTGCCTTCCAGCCTGATGTCTTGAAGATTGCTTCCCAGACTGATGTGCCAGCTTCCCAGACTGACGTGCCTGCTGCCCAGCTCGAAGTGCCCATGCCTGCTGCCCAGCCTGATGTGCCTGCTGCCCAGCTCGAAGTGCCCATGCCTGCTGCCCAGCCTGATGTGCCTGCTGCCCAGCTCGAAGTGCCTGCTGCCCAGCTCGAAGTGCCCATGCCCGCTGCCCAGCCTGATGTGCCTGCTGCCCAGCTCGAAGTGCCTGCTGCCAAGCTCGAAGTGCCCGTGCCCGCTGCCCAGCCTGATGCGCCTGCTGCCCAGCTCGAAGTGCCCATACCTGCTGCCCAGCCTGATGTGCCTGCTGCCCAGCTCAAAGTGCCCATGCCCGCTGCCCAGCCTGATGTGCCTGTTGCCAAGCTCGAAGTGCCCATGCCCGCTGCCCAGCCTGATGTGCCTGCTGCCCAGCTCGAAGTGCCCATGCCTGCTGCCCAGCCTGATGTGCCTGCTGCCCAGCTCGAAGTGCCCATGCCTGCTGCCCAGCCTGATGTGCCTGCTGCCCAGCTCGAAGTGCCCATGCCTGCTGCCCAGCCTGATGTGCCTGCTGCCCAGCTCGAAGTGCCCATGCCCGCTGCCCAGCCTGATGTGCCTGCTGCACAGCTCGAAGTGCCTGCTGCCAAGCTCGAAGTGCCCGTGCCCGCTGCCCAGCCTGATGCGCTTGCTGCCCAGCTCGAAGTGCCCATGCCTGCTGCCCAGCCTGATGTGCCTGCTGCCCAGCTCGAAGTGCCCATGCCCGCTGCCCAGCCTGATGTGCCTGCTGCACAGCTCGAAGTGCCTGCTGCCAAGCTCGAAGTGCCCGTGCCCGCTGCCCAGCCTGATGCGCCTGCTGCCCAGCTCGAAGTGCCCATGCCTGCTGCCCAGCCTGATGTGCCTGCTGCCCAGCTCGAAGTGCCCATGCCCGCTGCCCAGCCTGATGTGCCTGTTGCCAAGCTCGAAGTGCCCATGCCCGCTGCCCAGCCTGATGTGCCTGCTGCCCAGCTCGAAGTGCCCATGCCTGCTGCCCAGCCTGATGTGCCTGCTGCCCAGCTCGAAGTGCCCATGCCCGCTGCCCAGCCTGATGTGCCTGCTGCACAGCTCGAAGTGCCTGCTGCCAAGCTCGAAGTGCCCGTGCCTGCTGCCCAGCCTGATACGCCTGCTGCCCAGCTTGAAGTGCCCGCTGCCCAGCTTGGTATGTTCCTGCCCGCTGTCATCTCGGATGTGCCCGCTGTCATCTCGGATGTGCCCGCTGTCATCTCGGATGTGCCCGCTGCCTGCTCGGATGTGCCCGCTGTCTTCTCAGACATACCCACTGTCCAGTTTGATGTACCCGATGCCCAGCCTGATGTGCCCTCATCTGTTCGGTTGGAGGCCATGAACTTTGGACAATTGCACCTTGTTAGAGCGTCCGGAGGCCGCTCCTTTGGGGGGGGTACTGTCATGAGAGGGTTTACCCGTTGGTGGCGCTATCGGCCTCTTGGATCGCAGTACCAGTGTTCACCAGCGGGTGTCTTCCAACACCTGGGACCTGCAGTAAGAGGTCTCTCCTGCTGGTGGCACTGTTGCATCCTTGGGTCGTAGTACCGGTGTCCACCAGCGGGTGCACTCCGGCAGTGTGGAGCAAACAGCACACTCTGCAATCAGCTGTGACATGAGGTCAATTACCACAGCCTTATAAATACCCGGCAAGCCCTCATAGGCTTGCCTTGGTATCTTCCTTCCTTGCGCCCTGATCTGTTATCCTGTAAACCTGTATCGGACCCTGAACCTGTTCCTGAGCCTGTATCCTATCCCATCCATTATCTCCCTTTCCCAACCTGCCCTTGTTCAGTTGCTGATCTCCTGTGTATGACCTTGGCTTGGCTAACGTTTATGTTCCTGGTATATCCCTTGTTCCTGCTGACCTGCTGTGTATGACCCTGGCCTGGCTGACATCTGTGATTCCGGTATTGCCCCTTGCTGTATATATTATCTGTTGTCTGTGGGTTTCTGTCGGTTGGTTGAGCACTATTTGTATTTGGGGTGTTGGTTTATTTATATTACTTATCTTAAATAAACATTATTCTTATTTCACTTTACATGCGTTTTGGTTTCCTCTTTGCAGTCCACACAATCTGGTCACATCTGTTCATGACAGTGACCATGTGCCTCCATCCCTAATTATTTAACAAAGAGAAGAAAGAAGGATTTTGGGACTTTAAATGAGGTAAAAAGGGCCTTTCAAGTACCCTCCTCCATCCCGGTTCAATATTTGAAATTTAAAAAGAGAGCAAGAGGCAGGACTTTGCATGAGGCATACGGAAGCAGATGAATAAATTGGGTAAAATGCAGCTTTAATAGATTCAAATAGTCATATATTTACATAATTAATGTCAATGCATATTGCTATATATCAATATTTTATATTGCATTAGAATCTAATATTGCACAGTAGTATACATTCCAACAGGGAAATATTTGCAGATACATGGAGAACTTGATGGAGAACTTCCCTTTTCCCTCCTGCACTTTCCTTTTCACGCTGTTCAATATTTCCACACATACACATTTTTTAGTTTACTTACACATTTTTTCCCACATTTTTACAGAGGTCCCCCAATTGGGGTTACCCTATTTAGCCTATACTTGTGTCACTTCATATACTTTGACCCACTCGGGGCATTGTTTGTATTGGCTGCTGTTGCCCTGGTATGCCCCCTCAACTCCGGGATGTGGCATCTTTGGCTGGTTTGTGACTCTCATGGCTGCACCACCATTGCGCAGATATATACGTAAGTTTGTGGGCCAAATGTGTATATGTGTGGGTCTTTCATATTCTACATTTGCCCACCTGTTCCCTTAGACTATTTAAACTATGGTTTTCTTCCCTAGGTTATCATCACGGTTTTGCTCCTGATGAGTGGCTAGAAGATCCCGAAAGGCGTAGAGCTTACAACTACCGATATGTGTATACAATTATCAACTGTGTATGGACTTTCCATCTAGACCTGTTTTCCTTTTCTCTTATCCCCATCAAGTGACACTTCAGTGGGTCACTAATCTGTATAGGTATCAATTACTATGTGTGTATTATATGCATCAAGTTCTCCATGTATCTGCAAATATTTCCTTTTTGGAATGTATACTCCTGTGCAATATTAGGTTCTAATGCAATATAAAATATTGATATATAGCAATATGCATTGACATTAATTATGTAAGTATATGACTATTTGAATCTATTAAAGCTGCATTTTACCCAGTTTATTTATCTGCTTCTGTGTGCCTCATGCAAAGTCCCGCCTCTTGCTCTCTATTTAAATTTAAAATATTGAACCGGAATGGAGGAGGGGACTTGAACGACCCTTTTTACCTCATTTAAAGTCCCAAAATTCTTCTTTCTTCTCTTTGTTTACTTATTTTATTATGCATTTTACCATCTACAGTGTCTTGAAAAAGTATCCACACCCCTTGCAATTTTCCACATTTTGTCATGTTACAACCAAAAACATAAATGTATTTTATTGGGGTTTTATGTGATAGACCAACAAAAAGTGGCACAAAATCGTGAAGTGGGAAGAAAATGATAATAATTACTCAACATTTTTTACAAATAAATATCTGAGAAGTGTGGCATGGTTTGTATTCAGCCCCCCTGAGTCAATACTTTGTAGAATCACCTTTCGCCGCAATTACAGCTGCATGTCTTTTTGGGTGTGTCTTTACCAATTTTGCACATCTAGAGATTGAAATTTTTGCCCATTCTTCTTTGTAAAATAGCTCTGTCAGACTGAATGGGGAGCGTCTGTGAACAGCATTTTTCAAGTCTTGCCACATATTCTCAATTTGATTTAGGTCTGGACTTTGACTGGGCCATTCTAACATTTGAATATGCTTTGATCTAAACCATTCCAATGTAGCTCTGGCTGTATGTTTATGGTTGTTGTCCTTCTGTAAGGTTAACCTCCACCTAAGCTCTAAGTCTTTTGCAGACTCTAATAGGGCGTACACACGGTCGGACTTTGTTCGGACATTCCGACAACAAAATCCTAGGATTTTTTCCGACGGATGTTGGCTCAAACTTGTTTTGTCTACACACGGTCGCACAAAGTTGTCGGAAAATCCGATCGTTCTAAACGCGGTGACGTAAAACACGTACGTCGGGACTATAAACGGGGCAGTGGCCAATAGCTTTCATCTCTTTATTTATTCTGAGCATGCGTGGCACTTTGTCCGTCGGATTTGTGTACACACGATCGGAATTTCCGACAACAGATTTTGTTGTCGGAAAATTTTATCTCCTGCTCTCCAACTTTGTGTATCGGAAAATCCGATGGAAAATGTCCGATGGAGCCCACCCACGGTCGGAATTTCCGACAACACGCTCCGATCGGACATTGTCCATCGGAAAATCCGACCGTGTGTACGGGGCATTACAGGTTTTCTTCTCAGATTGCCCTGTATTAGGCTCTATCCATGTTCCCATCAACTCTAACCAGCTTCCCTGTCCCTGTTGAAGAAAAGCATGCCCACAGTATGATACTGCCACCACCATGTTTTACATTTGCAGTGTTAGTTTTCCGCCACACATAGCGTTTTGCTTTTAGGCCAAAAAGTTCAAATTTGGTCTCATCTGACCAGAGCACCTTCTTCCACATGTTTGCTGTGTCCCCCACATAGCTTCTTGCAAATGGGACTTCTTATAACTTTCTTTAAACAATGGCTTTCTTCTTGCTCCTCCTCCATAAAGGCCAGATTTGTGGAGTGCACGACTAATAGTTGTCCTGTGGACAGATTCTCCCACCTGAGTTGTGGATCTCTGCAGCTCCTCCAGAGCTACCATGGGCATCTTGGCTGCTTCTCTGATTAATGCTCTCCTTGCCCTGCCTGTCAGGTTAGGTGGACAGCCATGTCTTGGTAGGTTTGCAGTTGCCATACTCTTTCCATTTTCGGATGATGGATTGAACAGTGCTCCGTGAGATATTTAAAGTTTGGGATATTTTTTTATGACCTAATCCTGCTTTAAACGTCTCCACAACTTTATCCCTGACCTGTCTGGTGTGTTCCTTGCCCTTCATGATGCTTTTTGTTCACTAAGTTTCTCTAATAAACCTCTCATAGAACAGCTGTATTCATACTGAGATTGAATTACACACAGGGGGACTTTATTTACTAATTAGGTGACTTCTGAAGGCAATTGGTTCCACTAGATTTTAGTTAGGGGTACCAGAGTAAAAGGGGCTGAATACAAATGCACACCACACCTTTCAGATATTTATTTGTAAAAAAAAATGAAAACCATTAATCATTTTCCTTCAACTTCACAATTATATGTCACTTTGTGTTGATCTATCACATAAAGTCCCCAAAAAATACATTTATGTTTTTGTTTGTAACATGACTAAATGTGGAAAATTTTTAGGGGTATGAATACTTTTTCAAGGTACTGTAATATTCAAATGTGTAGGTGCTGCTCTGAGCACACATTTTTACACTAAGTGCACAACATTTTTAGGTTTAAATGTTTCTAACATGTCAATTAAAGGACTGATTTTTTTTTATATTGCCCTCAACGTTGTATTAAAAGGTTTTATTTTCCATTGTATGGTATTAAAATTTTTTTTTTTACCTATTAACCCAAAAAATCACAATAATTTACTGAAAGATTTATTACCTATAGACTTTTATAGGATTCACCACAAAGTTTGAGTTTGGTGAATTTGGAACCAGATTTGCTGAATCTTTGGCAAATAGAACTGGGACAGATTATCCATCACTAGCTTTAACTAGCTCACAGTCAAATATACTTCTCCATCTATAGATCAACTGGTCAAGCTTTTTGTAATTTTTATTTAGTACACTCATGCTGTTTATTCAAGCTAACCCAACTTTGCTCTACTCAATCACTGTGCTCACAGGGCACTACCATCTCAATTAAGCAATTTTGCATTCTTCAGAACACACAAAAGGGAATTTGGGTACATAAAAACAATGCCAGAAATTACAGAAAGACATAAAAAGATTACAGTGTGTTTTACTAATGCTTCAGGAGAGCTTGTACAGTTGAGTTGTTTATCTGTTTATGCCCTCTCCTGCAAGTACACATATAGGTGCTGCCCCTATGCTACAAAGCTACTAGGTTTGCAAAAAAGCTTTTCATTGTCCAGGAAGTTGTCATATTGTACCTAGACTCCCACATGCTGGTAAAAATCTGGTATGACAGATAGAGGCAGCTCTCTAATTAGGCAAATTAGGCGGTGGCCCAAGGCCCCGCACACACAGGGGCCTCGCAATCGCCTAATTTGCCTAATTGCAGAGCAACCTCTACTGATAATGCCGCTGCGCTCCAGCCACTTGGCCAGCAGAGCTGCCTGTGAGCTCCGTGGAAAGAGAAGATAGAGCCGTGGCTGTGTCTTGGGGAGAAGGCGGGGCCAGCACTGTGTTTTCCAGGGGAGGAGAAGGGGAGGTGACTTATTACAGCAGCCAGAGCAAAATGACAATACAAATATTCCCGCTGCTCCGGAGCCGCACATCGCCCCCTCCCCTCACCCCCCACTAAAGTGCTCCACTGAGTGATCCCGGCACACCCGGAGGAGTCATCCGGTGCCTGACTGGTAAGCAGAGGGGAAGAGGAGGGTCCCGCTGGGGAGAAAGTCTCGCTGTATTGGAGCTGATGGAAGGGGGAGGGAGGAGAGAAGAGGTGTCTGGGCCGCCCCTCTCTGGGGCTGTCAATCAGTGCGGGGGGCGGGATTCGGGGCTCTAGCTGCAGGGAGAGGCACATCTACCAAGCCACAACCCCTTCTGCAGCCAGACACCACTATCATCAGGAAGAGGCAACCCCTCATCCCTGCTCCTCCAGCATCCCTCACCCACAGCCACTTGCCTTCATTTCCACCCCCTGTCCCATCCCCTCCTCTCCCTTCCTCCTGATAATCAGTGCCACAGTCAGAGGCAGCTCAGTCCTGTGCCAGTGTGCCAACCTATGATTGACAGCCCCTGACCCCTCCCTCCACCCTGCCATTATCCCCACATCCAGTGCTGATCCTCAGACATGGTGGGCCGGGTGCTCTTCATCCTGTACTGGCACTGCCTGCTGACTGGCTTCTCCTCTGCTATCTCCCTCACTGACACCAGCACCGAGATAGAGAACACTGACACCAGCACTGACATAGAGAATACTGACACCAGCACTGACATAGAGAACACTGACACCAGCACTGACATAGAGAACACAGACACCAGCACTGACATAGAGAACACTGACACCAGCAACGAGATAGAGAGCACTGACACCAGCAGTGACATAGAGAACACTGACACCAGCACCGAGTTAGAGAGCACTGACACCAGCAGTGACATAGAGAACACTGATACCAGCACTGAGATAAATAACACTGACACCAGCACTGACATAGAGAACTCTGACACCAGCATCGAGATAGAGAACACTGACACCAGCACCGAGATAGAGAGCACTGACACCAGCACTTTAAAGTTCTTAATTAATGCAATTTATACAGTTAATTTTTTTATCGCTTGAATTATTTTTCCCATTATGAGTGTGTTTGGGCCTCATGTCTAGGTTTTGTCTAAAGCCTCACAAAGCCTAGAGCCGCCTCTGATGACAGATATGCATTTTAAAAAATGGCATTCTATGGAAACGTATATTAGTATGAGAGGATCCTATAGTCAATTAATTTTTGTAAAATATTAAATAGGTAAACACTGCGTTCAGCACACCTATTGATGGAGAAAAATGTAGGTTTCTGTACTGGATCACAAAAAATATGTTACAAAGAATCTAATCTCTGGAATTTAGTTTTGTCATCTGGCAAATGATATACCTACTTTCAATGAAATTCACTCCACTCATGGGTGGTCCTGGAATAATATCAGTTGAAAATATGAGGGAAAATCTCTTGGAAACAAGCCTATGAATGCAGAATACTTTGCCAGAAAAAAAACAGGCTCTCAGCCAGAGCTGCAGTCATCTCACATTTTTTGTAATAGGTACCTAGAATATTCTGGGTTGATTTTTTAACTCCATAAAAATAAAAAATACAAAGTCAGCAAAAGAGATAACAGGTTCTGGTTACTTGTTGAATGTGTGTGGGTGTATGCCTGTAAATGTGAGTTTGTTTCCATTGTATATTTATAACATTTATGTTATAGTTCTAGCATAACTGAATTGGTTTGTAGATCATCAGTACCAAGTGAACATTTATGAATTTTATGATGGTCTCTGTATTTCATCCTATTTACCCAAACATGGCAAATTCTGTTCCATAAATGTTATTAAGAATTAAGTTGAGCATAGAAACAAGACCAGAATGGTGACATTGGTAAACAGATCTCAAACAACATAAGATAACCAAGTCAACATGTCAAATACATCAAAAACATACATAAAGAAACATGGCAAATTCAACAAATTGTCAAACAACAAATAAGACTTCTGAGTAGTGTTGGGTGAGCAGTTCGGGTCAAGCAAAATCCATACCAGACCCTTATCCGAGCATGCAGCCTGGCAGGCCAGGAAAGGGGGGGGAGCAAGCACCCCCCCCTGAACCATATCAGGCCCCATGCCCGCAACATGGGGGGGATGATAGAGGGCAGGGAGGGCTCTGCCCACCACCCCAAAGAAGCTTGTCCCCATGTTGATGGGGACAAGGGCCTCCTCCCCACAACCCTGGGCTGCGGTTGTGGGGGTCTGTGGGCAGAGGGCTTATAGGAATCTGGAAACCTGCAGATTCCAGCCCCCCCATGTGAATGAGTAGGGGTACATGGTACCCCTACTCATTTACCAAAAAGAGTGTCAAAAAGAAATAAAAACACACACACAGTTTTTGACAATTCCCCTATTAAAAATAAAAAATCAATGTCCCCCAAAGTAGAGCCGTCATCAATCATGATGCCCGCCACAATGCCGGACACAAAAAAAGAAAAGAAAACTCCTCCCATGACAAAGGCTAACCGATGACTGCCTGCTCTGCCATTTGACAGTACTTAAATAGGTAAGGGGCGCAATGTCACTTGGCTGCAAAACCCCCATGTGAAATCACTGACCCAGCATGCACCAATTGGTGACGTCACACGGGGATGATGCCACCTTACCTATTTAAGAAATATTAGATGGCGGAGCAGGCAGTCGGCGGTGTCAGGGCTGGGCTCTCAGTCCTTCCTTCTCTGTGCTCAGGTTGCTCAGCTGTCAGTTAATTGCCAGAACTCATTGTTCAACAGTGGTTCACCTGTTGATCATCTCCTGCTCGTCAGTCAAGCCCACACTGAGCCCCTTCTGGCTATTTAAACTGCCTGGTTCATTTCATCAATTGCCTTCGCTTTGGTCAAACATATCTAGAGAATCTCTGCTGTGTTCCTGTTGAAGACTTGCCTGGCTGACGTACCTTCTGGTTCATGATCCTGTCTGCTGCCTCTGACTATGCTGATCTCTGGCTCCCTGATTTCCTGGCTTGTTCTGACTACCCAATTTGGTTACCGGACCCTGGCTATGTTTTGACTACATTTGCCAGTTTTTACCATTTTATTAAAAGGTGTGATTTTTACTGCATTTTTGGTCTCCGTCTGTTTTATGGTTCCTGACAGTAGGCAAAGGCCATGAATTCAGGCAATCCACCTAGTGGTAATATTTTTTCCAGGTTGAATGAGCAGGATCACCGCATGGATCAGTTTGCCATAGTGTTACAGACGCTCCTGATTCACATTGGTCACCTGGATCCTCCCACGGTGGCTGTTCTGGTACAACCTATGTTGTAGGCCTTCCCTGCTGCTACTCCAGTCTCTGTGCAGGCACCCGCCTTGAATATTACCTCTGTAAGAGGTATGTCTGGTTCAGCAACGCTTCCCCAGCAATTTGGGGGCAATCCAGTTCAATGTAGAAGGTTTCTGAATCAGGTTGGGATATACTTGGAGATGCTGCCCCAGGCGTTCCCCACAGACAAAAGCAAAGTAGGCTTCATTATTTCTGTACTTTCTGATAGAGCCTTGGCCTGAGTAAACCCTCTATGGGAGATGCAAAAATTGTCCTGAGTTACCCAGAGTTTGTGGTTTCCTTTAAAAGGGTTTTCGACATTCCGGCACACTCCACTTATGCTGCTAAGAGCCTCAGGTCCATCAAACAAAGTACAAGAACTATTGCCGATTACACCATTGAATTACTTACTCTTGCAGCAGAGGTCGCTTGGAACAATGAGGCCCTCATGGCTGCTTTTTCTCATGGTCTATAAGATAACCTCAAAGATGAGATAGCCTGAAACATACCTACAGATCTGGACAAGTTGATCACGTTTGCCATTCTCATTGACTCCAGACTCCGAGAGAGACCTTCCCTTAAGGAGAGCTTGTGGAAGCTTCCTGTATGTTTGGCTCTGAGCTTTGCAGTCCCACCCTTGCCTCCCTCACCTTCCATGCCTCCTGGCACCGAGTCTGCCAGTGAAATAGAACACATGCATTTGGGCTTCACACGTCTCTCTGCGGATAAGAGGGCTTTTAGGAGGAAGGAGAGATTGTGCCTTTATTGTGGCCAGCCGGGTCACTTCTTGAAGTCTTGTCCTACTCTGGGAAAGGCCTGCACCTTGAGGTCATGTAGGGGACAGAACTTAGGTGGCGTTGTTATGTCCCCAGTTATCCAGAAGGATAAGTCCCTGGTTCCGGTTACCCTTTCTTGGTCTGAGTCGTCTATCGAAATACAGGCTCTAATCCTGTAAACTCTGGGGCTGCAGGCCTGTTCATAGATGGTGCCTTTTCATGTCTAAGCACTCGATCCTGCTGCAGCTTTGTGCCACTCCACTTGCCATTGAAGCTATTGATGGGAGACCTCTACAGCCTGCCCATGTGGCTCATGAGACTGCTCTGTTGACATGGTCGTAGGGGCTCTTCGCCATGAGATAATCCAATTGCAAGTCATTTCCTCTCCTCTTTATCCAGTGGTTATTGCTTATCCTTGGTTACAGAGGCACAACCCCTCTTTTGATTGGCTTTGTGCTGAGGTTCTTTTCTGGTCGTCACAATGCTGTAAGACATGTTTTCAGAAAGTGGCTAAGGTCTTGTGCACCTCTTCACTCTGCTCCTTGCCAGAGGAGT
This sequence comes from Aquarana catesbeiana, assembly GCF_042186555.1. Taxonomy (NCBI): domain Eukaryota; kingdom Metazoa; phylum Chordata; class Amphibia; order Anura; family Ranidae; genus Aquarana; species Aquarana catesbeiana. The sequence continues at coordinate 176,795,476 of NC_133326.1, forward strand.
AACGCAAATTTAGCGATGTCTTTGACAAGGGTCAAGCGGGTAGTTTGCCTCCACACTGGTGGTATGATTGCGCAATTGACCTTCAACCTGGTGCTATGCCTCCTGGTGGCCAGGTTTACCCTTTGTCTGTCTCAGAGGATAAAGCTATGGAGGACTATGTTGCTAACGCGCTTTCTCAAGGGTTCATCTGCAAATCCTCGTCTCCTGCTGGTGCTGGCTTCTTCTTTGTGGAAAAGAAGAGTGGTGAACTGAGACCTTGTATCGATTATATCAATCACATCATGATTAAGAATGCCTACCTGATTTAGTTGATTACCTCCTCAAGGGAGCAATGGTTTTCACAAAGCTCGATATGAGAGGAGCATACAATCTTCTGAGGATAAAGGAGGGCGGCAAATGGAAAACTGCGTTTAACACCAGGACAGGACATTATGAATACCTCATAATGCCACTTGGCCTTTGTAACGCTCCTGCAGCTTTTCAGTAGTTCATCAATGTCCTCTGAGATATGTTGCAGCAATGTGTGGTGGTTTATCTCAATGATATTCTCATATATTCTATATCCCTAGAGAGCCACCACACAGATGTCTCCTGTGTGCTACAGTGGTTGAGAGATAATAACCTGTATTGTATCGTAAGTTGAAGAAGTGCAAGTTCCATCGTGAACAGGTTACATTTTTGGGTTATGTCATTTCTACTGCCGCTTTTTCGATAGACCCAGAGAAACTAGTAGTTCTACAGTGGTCTCGACCCGTAGGTCTGAAACACAATTTAGTAATTTGACTGTTCCTAAAATCCTTATGACTACATACAAACTGAACTTTTTCCTCAGTATTTTCAGTGTAATTCCAATTATTGTCACAGTAGAAATATATATATATATATATATATATATATATATATATATATATATATATATATATATATATATATATATATATATATATAAATCAGATCCTTCAGGTGCAAAGCAGACAATGGAGATCACCCAAACTCCAATGTATAGAAAAACAAAAAGTCCAGTCTGCAGCACCTTGTAAACTCATGGAGTTACAACAGTTTCGGATCTGTCAGGATCCTTTATTAGGTATAATGTTTGTTATACCCGATGCTTGTTATGATAAAGGATCCTGACAGATCTGAAACTGTTGTAACTTTATGAGTTTTCAACTCTCTTAATAAATGTGGTGCTGCAAATTGAACTTTTTGTTTTTCTATACATTGAAGTTTGGGTGATCTCCATTGTCTGCTTTGCAACTGAAGTATCTGGTTTCTTGCTGGGTGTGTGCTGCCCTGACCAGCTTGTGCACAAACATACAGATCAACAATTACTTAGGTAATTAGGGTTTATATAGCGCCAACAGTTTATGCAGTGTATTACAATGTAAAGGGGGACACTACAATTACAATACAGTTCAATACAGAATAGGAAGTGTTTAGGTGTTTAATACTCACCTTTGGGAATTCACACTCTTCCTGTTGTATTTTCTATATTATAAAATAAATGAACAATTTAACAGAAATTGTCACTGGCCAATTGACTGTAGCCACTGATTGAGAAAAGTTCTGACATGCCCCTGTGACAGGGTTGATCAAATTATCGACTTCTGTTGAGCTTGTACAGACTCAGATAGAAACTTGAAAATAAACAGAAGGCTCATTGACCTAGTGCATTATCTTTATAAAGCTTTATCTAATAAAGATAATGCACTAAGATGGTATGCCCTCAAGTTTTTTCAAGTTCATTTGACATCAGGGCTTTCCCAGTTCTAAGCAAAGCATGGTGGCCCAATGTATCCTTGGACTGAAACTGTGAGGGTCCATCAGCCTCTGAACACCACATTAGAATGCAGAAGGTTGTTTTTATTCATCTGCTCACAAATCAAAATTAGGCAAGTCCCCTCCTCTCAATACCACAATGTTGTACTTCAGATATTATTGGCGGCCAAGTCTTTAATCACCAAAATGTGGCATAAGAATCTAGCACCTAATGTGTCAGAACTAAAAGCTCTAGTTAATCTTCATTACACTTATGAAAGATCACTTGCTATTAGAGCTAATGCTTTAACAAAGTTTCACAAGGCATGGAAATACTGGGACTATGTCCCTACCACTAAACCATAATTGATGTGTATATATTGGTTGTTGACTTGCAACTGTTATCTAACATTGTTTTATCTGAAATCCAGTGTCACAGATATTTACCACATTAACATTCTCATTGTTACCTTTCCACTTTATATAGGGTAATCTGACGTTTACATTTTGATGCAACTAAGCTGTACTACCTTCCTGTTTGGTAGTCTATTAACCATATCTTCATAAGAGCTTACTCTTATGTACTGTTTGTATATGATTGTCCTTTTAAATTTAATAAAAATATATTGTTTGAAAAAAAATAAGGCAAGTCCACACCAAACTGGTTAAATTCTGATCAGTTTATGGCTAGCTTTAGTCCATGTAAGTGTAAAGGGAGCTATGTGAATAATCTTATGGACTGCACAGGATGTTCTGAGGAAAGGTAGCACTGTTCCCAAGAACTGGTACCTGAGTATATGGCTAATACATGTGAATACTACAAGTGAAATAGTGAGATTAATAATAATGGTGGTTGTGCTATCAACCCTTGGGCCACCCATAACCAGGCAGACCCCAAAGACCACCAAGATGGCAGTAGGTATTCCATCCATGGGGAGGGCCCAGGCTTGCCCTTGTGCTACAAGGTGATGCAGTGAAAGAGTGCTTTAAAGGTACATTCACACCAGGTGCAGTAGGACTGTGTTGAGTGACTATTCTAGTGCAGTCCCATGGCAAGACAAGGTAAATTGCCTCGTCTCCTACCTGGCAGGTTCACACCACCATGCTGCGGTAGGGTGAGCTGAAAAAGTAGTACATTCACTTGTTTTTGTTAGTGCACTGCATTGTGACATAATCCATCACCCTGTACCGCACTTCGTGAAATAATCATGTGCGCCATATGACAATAAAGGTTGTAAAAAAAAAGTGAACAGTGTAATGCACCATAAACATCACATCAACAATGCTGTAATCTCAACACATACTAGCCGAGTTTAAACACAGCTGCTGGTATGAATGTACCCTTCATCCTGAGAGAGTGAGAAAGAACATCCTATATCTCACATGCACCACCTTCTGCCTCTTCCACATATGGGGTAAGAGGACAAGTTAGGTAAATCTTATTCAACCAATTTTCTTCAAGCAATTGAAGCCCTTTTGGCTATATTGTTTCTAATGATAATGTTGTAAACCTGACAGTGTATGCTGATAAACAATGGGATTTTATGTATTATAAATTGCAAGAAAAATGACTTACAAATATCAAGAACCTAAGTTCTTGCCATCTAAAACATAGACACAACATCATCTCCAAACCTGCTGAACTGATAAATTGTCAGACACTTATGCTGCAAATCATGTCTGACCTTATTAAGCAGCAGAGGAAATGCATCATTTTTCTCCACTTTTTTAGACCCTGAAATTATTACTGTCTCTTCAAACCTCTTCCTTGAGCAATATAGTTTTCCATACCAGCATTTAGTTTGTACTTTATATCATTTGGCTATTTTGTATTTGGCTTATTTTGGTCACCTCACGTTCATTGAGGTTTGACCAAAGTTCAGTTTCAGTGGCGGCTGGTGCTCAAAATTTTTTTGGGGGCACAAACAAACTGAAAAATTCTGAAAAATACTTAAATAAACATCAATTGCAGCCTCACTGTGCCTACCAAATGCGGCCACTTTGCCCATCAAATGCAGCCACTGTGCCATCAATTGTAGCCACTGTGCCCACCATATGCAGCCACTGTGCCCAACAAATACAGTCACTGTGCCCATCAAATACAGCCAGCCGCTGTGTCCAGAAAATACAGCCACTGTGCCATCAATTACAGCCACTGTGCCATCATATGCAATCACTGTGCCCATCATATGCAGCCACTTGCCAAGCAAATAAAGCCACTGTGCCCATCAAATACAGCCACTGTACCCAGCAAATACAGCCACTGTGCCCGTCATCTGCAGCCTCTGTGCCCAGCAAATACAGCCACTGTGCCCATCATATGCAGCCACTGTGTCCAGCAAATACAGCCACTGTGCCCATTATGTGCAGCTACTGTGCCCATTATATGCAGCCACTGTGGCCAGCAAATACAGCCACTGTGCCATCAATTACAGCCACTTTGTCTATTATATGCAGCTACTGTGCCCATCAAATGCAGTCACTGTGTCATCAATTAAAGCCACTGTGCCCATTATATGGAGCCACTGTGCCCATCAAATGCTGCGACTGTGCCATCAATTGCAGCCACTGTGCCCATCAAATGCAGCCACTGTGCCCATCAAATGCAGCCACTGTGTCAGAAACCATGAAATCAGACTGAGACAGAAGTAATAAGCAATAAGCCGACAACTGATCGACCAGGTCAGAGAAGAAAGGGCTGAGCCCAGCCCTGACAATACCCCCTCCCCAATGACCCCTCCCGCTCGGAGGACCACCAGGCTTAAGGGGAAAACATCTATGAAATCATAGAGGAGGAGGACAGGGGCATGTACGTCCAAGGATGAGGCCCAAAAGCGTTCCTCCGGACGTGCCCTTTCCAGTGCACCAGGTACTGTATAGGCCCACTTAAACTTTCGGGAGTCAACAATGGACTGTACTTCATACTCCTCATGGTTCTCAACCTATACAGGGTGAGGACGTGGCACTGAGGTGGTAAAGCGGTAGGTGGTAAAGCGGTTGCAGACCAAAGGTTTTAATAAGGAGACATGAAATACATTCAAAATACGCATATATGAAGGAAGGTCTAATGCATAAGCCACAGGGTTAATCCTGCGAAGAATACGGAAAGGCCCAATAAACCAAGGTGCGAACTTCAGTGAGGGAACAGGAAGTTGTAGTTTGCGAGATGACAGCCAGACCCTGTCCCCAACCTGGTAGGAAGGCGCAGGCAGGCGTCTGTGGTCAGCATGGAGTCTGTACCTATCATTAGCATGTCGCAAAGCCTCCTGGACTTGTGCCCAAGTGGAACGAAGACAACGGAGATGCTCCTCTAATGCAGGAATACTCTGCGAAACAAACAAGTCAGGCAACATGGAAGGTTGGAAACCATAATTCGCCATAAACAGGAACAATCGGGAAGCAGAATTCAGGGCACTGTTGTGAGCAAACTCTGCCCACGGTAATAGGTCTGACCAGTTTTTATGATGGCCAGAAATATAGCAATGTAGGAATTGCTCCAAGGACTGATTGGCTTGTTCTGCGGCCCCATTAGACCACGGGTGATACGCAGAGGAAAAAGCAAGCTGAATTCCCAACTGTGTACAAAAGGCTCGCCAGAACCGGGACACAAACTGACTACCCCTGTCCGAGACCATCACCTTGGGTAGCCCATGTAAGCGAAAGATCTCCCGAGCAAAAATGGAAGCCAGTTCCTTAGAAGTGGAAAACTTCTTAAATGGAATACAAGGACACATCTTTGAGAACCGGTCAACCACCATAAAGGATAACTGTGTTGCCCTGGGAGTTGGGTAACTCCACAATGAAATTCATAGACAGGTGGGTCCAGGAGCTCTCTCCATTGGGTATGGGTTGTAGGAGGCCCACTGGAAGGTGTTGTGGAGTCTTACTCTGATCACACAAGGAAAAGGCAGCTATGAAGGCAGTTACATCAGCATGTAGCCTAGGCCACCAGAATTGTTGGGAAATGGCCCAAACGAGTTGATCCTTCCCAGGGTGGCCAGCTGCCTTGGGAGAATGGTAAGTCTGGAGCACAGCAGTACGGAGACTCTCTGGGACAAAGCAGTGGTCACAAGGTTTCTCAGGAGGGGCATGGAACTGAGCAGCAAGAATTTTGTTACCTAAAGGAGAAGTGAGACTGGTGCAAACCGTAACCAGAATACGATCAGGAGGAATCACAGGAACTGGAACCTACTCCAACTTGGAAGTGGAGGAAAATTGTCGTGACAAGGCCTTACATTCTTAGTACAAGGTAAGAATGAGACAATGTAATTGAAACTTGACAAGAAAAGAGCCCATTGCACCCTTCTGGGAGAGAGGCGTTTAGCCTTAGACAAGAATGTCAGATTCTTATGGTCAGTGAGAATGAGAACCAGCACAGTGGTACCTTCAAGGAGATGTCTCCATTCTTTCAGGGCTAAAGTGATTGCCGTCAGCTCTCTGTCACCAATCTCGTAATTGCACTCCGCAGTTGACAATTTCTTGGAAAAGTAACCACAAGGATGCATAACGCTCTCAGAGGTAGGACGTTGAGACAGAAGGGTGCCAACACCAGTCTCAGAAGCATCAACCTCAAGGATAAAAGGTAACGTAGGATCAGGATGTGCCAACACAGGAGCAGAAACAAAGGCAGCCTTGAGACTCTCTAAAGCCTTAATGGACTCCGGAGACCAACTCTGTGGGTTAAAGTCCTTTCTGGTCATATCAGTCAGGGGCTTGACCAGAGATGAGAAGCTACAAATAAACTTCCGATAATAGTTCCGATAATAGTTGGCAAAGCCCAGGAAATGCTGCAGAGGACGTAAACCCACGGGTCGGGGCCACTGTAGAACTGCTAAAGTTTCTCTGGGCCCATCGAAAAATCAGCAGTGGAAATGACAGGAATTTAACCTGTTCACGATGGAACTCACACTTCCCCAATTTACAATAGAGATTGTTTTCTCTTAGTTTCTGAAGCACATGACAGACATCTGTGTGGTGGCTCTCCGAGTACTTGGAAAATATGAGGATATCATTGAGATAAACCACCACACATAACTGCAACAAATCTCAGAGGACATAGGTAATAAATTCCTGGAAAACTGCCGGGGCGTTACAAAGGCCAAAAGGCATTACGAGATACTCATAATGGCCTGTTCTGGTATTAAACGCAGTTTTCCACTCGTTACTCTCCTTAATCCTCATGAGATTGTATGCCACTCTCAAATCAAGCTTTGTGAAAACCGTTGCTCCCTTGAGGCAGTCAAATAACTCCGTAATCAATGGAATCGGATAGGCATTCTTAATCGTGAAACGATTGAGACCCCTATAATCAATGCAAGGTCTCAGGTCACCACTCTTCTTCTTCACAAAGAAGAAACCAGCACCAGCAGGAGACGAGGATTTGCGCATGAAACCTCAAGAAAGTGCGTCTGCAACATACTCCTCCATGGCCTTATCCTCCAAGACTGACAAAGGGTAAACCCGGCCACGAGGGGGTATGGCACCAGGTTGAAGGTCAATTGCGCCATCATAGGGCCGGTGTGGAGGCAAACTACCGTCTTGACCTTTGTCAAAGACATTGCTAAAATTGCAGTACTCCTCCGGCAGGGAGGAGAGTGAAGAGGTGCACAGGAACTACCTTCTGGAAGCATGTCTCACTGCATTGATTTGACCAGGAGAGAACCTCAGCATGGAGCCAATCAAAAGAGGGGTTGTGCCTCTGTAACCAAGGATAACCAATAACCACCAGAAACTTAGGTGAGGCAATAACTTGGAATTGGATTATCTCATGGTGAGGAGCACCTACGGCCATGGACAACGGAACCGTCTCATGAGTCACAAGGGCAGGCTGTAGAGGTCTCCCGTCAAGAGCCTCAATGGCAAGTGAAGTGTCACGCAGCTGCAGCATAATCGAGTGCTTCGCTACAAAGGTAGTATCAATGAACAGGCCTGCAGCCCCAGAGTTGATTAGAGCCTGTATCTCGACAGATGACTCAGCCCAAGAAATGGTGACCGAACCCAGGGGCTTATCCTTCTGGATAACTGGGAATGAAACAACGCCACCTAAGGTCTGTCCATGACAAGACCTCAAGGTTCGGGCGTTCCCTGGACAGGTAGGACAGGACTTCAAAAAGTGACCTGCCTGGCACAATAAAGGCACAATCTCTCCCTCCTCCTAAAGGTTCTCTCATCTGCAGAGAGACACGTAAAACCCAAGTGCATGGGTTCACCTTCACTGCCCGACTCGGTACCAGGAGGCATGGGAGGTGAGGGCGGCACAGGTGGGACTGCAAAGCTTGGAGGCAAACATACAGGAGGTATCCACAATCGCTCCTTAAAAGAGGGTCTTTCTCTGAGTCTGGAGTCAATGAGGATGGCAAACGTGATCAACTTCTCCAGCAGGTATATTTCAGGCTGCTATCTCATCCTTGATGGTTTCCGAGAGACCATGAGAAAAAGCAGCCACGAGGGCCTCATTGTTTTACGCAACCTCTGCTGCCAGAGTACTGAATTCAATGGCGTAGTCGGCAAAAGTTCTCGTACTCTGTTCGATGGACATGAGGCACTTGACAGCAGAAGCGGAGTGTGCGGGAACATCAAATACCCTTTTAAACAAAGCCGCAAACTCAGGGTAACTCAAGACAACAGGTTTTTGCATCTCCAATAGAGGGTTTGCCCAGGCCAAGGCCCTCTCAGAAAGCAAAGATGTCATGAAACCTACTTTGCTTCTGTCTGTGGGAAACGCCTGGGGCAGCATCTCAAAGTAAATCCCAACCTGGTTGAGAAACCCTCTGTATTGAACTGGATTGCTCCCAAATCGCTGGGGAAGCGGAGCGGAACCAGACATACCTCTTATAGAGGTAATACTCGAGGCAGGTGCCTGCACAGAGACTGGAGCAGCAGCAGGGTCGGCCTGCAACAAGGTTGTATTGGGGTGGCCACAGTGGGAGATTCCAGGTGAGCCATACGACTCAGGCGTTTGTAATGCCATGGCGAACTGATCCATGCGGTGATCCAGTTCATCCAATCTGGAAAAAATATTACCAACAAGTGGATTGACTGCATCTTCTGAATTCATGTACGCTGTGCAGTGTAGTGGAAGTGTGCTGTGCAGTGTAGTGGAGGAGAGCTGTGCTGTGTGGTGTAGTGGAGGTGTGCTCTGCTGTGCTGTGTGGTGTAATGGGAGTGTTCTGTGCAATGTAGTGGAGATGTGCTATGCAGTGTAGTGGAGGTGTGCTGTGCTGTGCGGTGTAGTGGAGGTGTGCTGTGCGGTGTAGTGGAGGTGTGCTGTGCGGTGTAGTGGAGGTGTGCTGTGCAGTGTAGTGGAGGTGTGCTGTGCAGTGTAGCAGGATGAAGTGGTATGGGGGTGCAGCACAAGATGGCAAGGGACAGAACAAAGCATTGCTCAGAATTTGCACCCCAACACACCCCACCTGAAACCAAACACCCCTAACTGAAAAATATGGCATGCATGACATGTAAAACGTGTTGGAAGCAAAGCATTGCCATTATAATGTTTCCAGAGAGAGCAATGCAGGAAGCCATGGCAGATCACAAGGGGCCCTTTAATTCAAGGTACACCAAGTTCTCCAAGACTGCTGCCTGATCACATATGAGATGTTTCCATTTCTAAACCACATCAATCTTATATTACATATGGATTGTAGCTGTCACAGTCACTCTCCCAATTTGGTACTCTGCTATGATGCATCAGCCATGTGCACTTACCATGCGCCGCTCCACTCATCTGAATCCACCCCCACTGTGGCCAGGAAACCGGAAGTGATGAGTGTCCCAGTCGACTCCACCCCCAAATGTCACTCACTGTGTCAGTGATGAAAAAAACACACAGCCACTGTCCTTTCCTCCGGTCCCTGCTGCGCCAATCCTAGCCAGTTAATCTGGCATATTAACAAATAAGAGAATAGTGGGGGTGTTTGCAGGTGCCCAGTCACTCTTAAAGTGACAATTTTTAATTTTTTTTTTAACAGCTTGGGGGGCAGCAACCGAGCGCCCCCTATGGACTGCCACTGTTCAGTTTTCAGGTGAACATAGCTGAACTTTCTGCAAACTAAATGCAAACATAGTGCTGAGCACCATTGAAGTCTGTAGGGGCCAATCTTGTTATTTTTGTTTGGTCTTTTTAAGGTAAATACAGTATGTAAGCTTTTGTTACAAAAGCTTATGTGCAAGTTATTGTCATAAAAAGTGTTTAGGGACCTGGGTCCTGCCCCAGGGGACATGTATCAATGCAAAAAAAAGTTTTAAAAATGGCCGTTTTTTCGGGAGCAGTGATTTTAATAATGCTTAAAGTGAAACAATAAAAGTGAAATATTCCTTTAAATTTTGTACCTGGGGGGTGTCTATAGTATGCCTGTAAAGTGGCTCATGTTTCCCATGTTTACAACAGTCCCTGCACAAAATGACATTTCTAAAGGAAAAAAAATCATTTAAAAGTACTCGCGGCTATAATAAATTGTCGGTCCCGGCAATACACATAAAAGTCATTGAAAAAAATGGCATGGGATTCCCCCTCAGTCCATTACCAGGCCCTTTGGGTCTGGAATGAATGTTAAGGGGAACCCCGAACCAAAATAAAAAAAAATTGTGTGGGGGACCCCCAAATTCTATACCAGGCCCTTCAGGTCTGGTATGGATATTAAGGGGAACCCTGCGCCAAAATTTTTTAAAAAATGGCATGGGGTCCCCCCAAAAATCCATAGCAGACCCTTATCTGAGCACACAACCCGGCAGGCCACAGGAAAAGAAGGGGGACAAGAGAGCGCCCTCCTCCTGAACCGTACCAGGCCACATGCCCTCAACATGGGAAGGGTGCTTTGGGGTAGCCCCCCAAAGCACCTTGTCCCCACGTTGATGGGGACAAGGGCCTCATCCCCACAACCCTTGCCCGATGGTTGCGGGGGTCTGTGGGCAGGGGGCTTATCAGAATCTGAAATCTTAATATTCATACCAGACCCTAAGGGCCTGGTAATGGACTGTGGGGGAATCCCATGCCATTTTTTTCAATGACTTTTATCTGTATTGCCGAGACCCAACAATTCATTATAGCCACGAGTAATTTTAAATGACTTTTTTTCCTTTAGAAATTTCATTTTTTACAGGGACTGTTCTAAACACGAAAGCATGCGCTACTTTACAGGCATACTATAGACACCCCCCAGGTACGAAATTTAAAGGAATATTTCACGTTTATTGTTTCACTTTAAGCATTATTAAAATCACTGCTTCCGAAAAAACGTCAGTTTTTAAAACTTTTTTTGCATTGATACATGTCCCCTGGGGCAGGACCCAGGTTCCCAAACACTTTTTATGATAATACCATGCATATTAACCTTTAAAATTAGCATTTTTGATTTCTCCCATAGACTTTTAAAGGGTGTTCCGCGGCTTTCACCGCAAACACCCCAAATTGTTCACTATTCGGCAAACGGGCGAACAGCCAATGTTCACGTTGAACTCATGTTTGACCCGAACATAAAGCTCATCCCTATTAGCAGAGCAGCAGCATCATCATCATGGAGTTGGATTGCCATGATGGCGAGTCCTCATCATCATGATTGATGTGCATTCACATTTCTGGATGACATGATTCATATTGCAATCCCATAACAAAGGACAGGTCCCCAGGAGCTGCAGGAATGTAAACAGCATGGGTAACCTGGCTTATGGCATTGCCCAAATACATTAGCTAGATGTTCAAAGTGCAAGTGAATGAACTATCCAAATCTAGCCAGTTGTTTTGTCCATTCTCCGAACTGTGAACAGGCTGTGAACTTATGTTTAACCTGAACCCAAAGCTCATCCCTACTTAGGACCAGTGCTGTTTTGTCTTATTATACATGGCTACTTAGATGCATATCATTCCTTACACAGCATAGCTTAATTATCAGTGAGGAAATACATTTCCACGCCATCAGAGCTGATCATTGAATTACTTGAAGACAGATTCTGGGACATCTTACAACCAGGGCAAAACTGTGAAACAGAGAACATTGTAGAGATATTATGGTCACTCTACCATAGGTGTATGACTTGGTCTGAGGGCTACAATGCCTGCCTGCATGATCCTCTGCTCCTCAGCGATTATGTTACTACAGTAGCATCTCTTCTTAGCTGTGCTTCTGAAGCCTGTGGTTTATTTTCGGCCTGATTATGTCATACGTGCAATTAAGGCAATAATCAATTACAGTAGGTGTTGGTCCTGTCCCTATTAATATACCTTGGTTGCTAAAGCTAAAAAGGCTATGACTGACGTATATTCTTGAACAAGGAAATCTGCGGAAAAGTAGCATACTTGCTCATCAAAACCAAATTTGTTTAATTTCCCAGACAGTGAAAGCTGATTAGAGGCTATAGGCAACTATTTTACTTTTATTTTTTACCTGGGAAAGCAATTGTTTTCTTTTACATCATGGCTGTAATTAAATCTGTTAAATACTGTACATGCTTTAATGCTTTAGTTACTTAATTAAGTACCCAACTTTGGTAAACTCAGATTGTCTGCTCATCTTATATCAGTGCTTGCAAGGAAAACCTGAATGATGTCATCCTACTTTTGCCTCCCTTTATTTTGTCTTTGTGCTTCAACAGCATAATATGAAGAGTTTCCTTTAGCTATGATATATTTAAATTCCATATTTTTCATAGTCTTATGATAAACATCACTGCCACTCCATTTTTGTCTTTATTATCTGTCTGTCATTATGTTTTGTAGGGTGAGACAAATTGTGATGAAAGATCCACTTTATGGAGCACATACTATATAGTAGGCATTTGGATCGCCTGAAAGATAAAGACTCTGCACTCTTGACAGTTCTAATCAAAGCTTGAAATCTACCTGAGAATTTGGTCTCTTAGCATTTTAAAACATCATTCATAGGCAAATTGTAGATTTTTAAAGTATACAATAACTATAAATAGTCTATCAAATGTGTTGCTCTATCAAAATTCATTATGCAGCTAAGCTTCTACATTTCTATATCTGCACTCAATGCATAATTAAATGAATACACAGCATACACTTTCATTGTATAATGCCAGTATTGTAATATCAATACAACAATAGTTAATACTGACAATCCAACATAAGATTACCTGAAAAACTCCTTTCATGTTGTGGGTGCTGCCTGTCTGCTGACCATCTCTTTCCACCACTTCTTGGATTCCCTGCATATTTTGCAGCTTCTCCTCTGCTGTTTACTTTTAATTTCTAAGGACTATGTATTCCATGGCACTTTGCTGCCTGTAAGTAGTAATTCCTGCACTGTCCCCACCTCCTGCAGATCTTTTTCTCACCAACTCTGTAGTTCAGAAGGCACACTCAGTGAATTCTGTGATGGAGCAGTACCTATTAGCATAGACGGACTTCAAGATCACACAGAGTAATAAGGATAGGCTAGAAATAATTAAAATACAAGGTGGAAATGGATATATGATTTCATTTTGATCACAGATACGCTTTAAGGGAACTGTGATAAGTAGGTGAATATTTCCCAAAATGACCAAGTTACAGAGCTGTGGGAATCGAAGGGTTAAATCTATGGTTTGCCAAAAATACTTTAAAAAAAGTTTCTATTAATTTTTATGGAAAATATATTTTTTTTGTGTTATAGTTCCTTCCGCTCTCTGTCTTTGTATACCGTTTGAAAATACTGAATGAAGTGAATTCAGTAAAGCAGTCCCTTTTCTGGCCTTGGCTCCTTTTAGAACTACCTCATGTGCCTCATGTAGGAAAGCATTTGCCTCAGTTTTGGCAACAAAACTGTCACATGCACCAAATTCAGGTATTTCCAACTACAGCTACTTTAAGAACCTGTTGGTATGGCAGTGATACAGTTACTGCCAGTTTGCAAATATGAGGAACTTGTGGTAATTATACCCAACTCTCAGTTGGTGGGGCAACTCTGATTTGGTGTACCAAGGTATGCCAGTGCTCAGATGTCTGTGGTGGGAAGTTGTTGAGAAGATATCATTAAAATGGCTGTAACCCTAAAAAAAAGCTCCGGTCCCTTTAAGGCAAGATATACAGCATAGTGCTTTTGCAGTGTCAGTTGGCCCTTTCCATGCTGAACAATACCTGGTTGATTATGCCGGTTCCTGTGTTCCCCTGTGTGTACTGATCACGATTATCATGGCTGCTGATCCATGAGAGCATGGTCATATTATGTGCCTCCATCATCCTGCTCTCTCCTCAGTGTCTCTGCATCTCCCCCACTCCCCCTCTGTCATTTTTTGCAGTTGCTCCAGTGCTTGTAAAGAAATATCTATTAACTAATTTGATCCTCTCTGTTTTAGGTCCATGTTTAGTGCAGTGTGTGTGTGTGTTTTCCTAAAATTATAATACTACATTATACAATGCTGCTGTGAACTCATGTGTCCTTCCTCTGCCATCTTGCATACATCAGAAGGGAATATCAGCCCCTCCTGCTATAGCTTCTTCGATCAGTAAGGGAAGCAGAGGGAGGACACCTGACTGCACAGCAGCACTCTGCAAAGGAGGTATTTAGCATTATAATTTTAAGAAAACACACACTGGGCCTAAAACAGACAATGTGACAACTTCCCATACATGGCTGAATCCACCACCCTATTCAGCTTTGGTCTGGCCAACAACTAAATGTAAACAAAAGCTGGGAATGCTGGTGATTTCATTATCCAAACCTGGTATTACTCATATTTGATAAATGTCTTGAGTCAAGAGGTGCTCAGTGCCTGATGGGAGAGACTAACTCCCCATCAGGTTCACTTTACTTTAAATTGATGATATTATACTGAATAGCAGCTATAGAACCATCCACTGATATGCACTGTCAATCGACAATGAGGCGGACCTGATATAATATGCTTGCCCATGCAGGAAGGCACCACACTGAGAAAAGAATGCAAATTATGGACCTCAGTTCCAACCTCAGTTCCAACCTCAGTTCCAGGCTCTGACAGATTCATGTACCTCTCTCAGAGGTACATAAATTGGGCACAAGCACAGACAAACTTGGTGCAGTTCCCCAACAAAATTCTAAAAGGTGTCCATGACACCTTTATTGGATCCTCCACTCTCTCAAGGGTACATTTATAAAGCTAAGGCATGCCTAGTTTCATCCTATTTTTTGCTTCCCTTTCATGTACTGTAAGTACGTGTCTTTTACAATATTTGATTAATAGATATCCCATGGCAGCTGCAAAGGGCTAATGCAAGTTAAAAAGTTTAGGTAAAAAAAAATCATTTGCAGCTGATGATTAAATCACATCAGTCATTCCTGGATTTACAAATGTGCCCCCAATTGTTCCATTCTGTTGTATCTGTTTAATCACATGTGTTAACTGCACAGCTTGATGCAGAATTAGCTACTACAGCAGGGGTGTCCAAACTTTTTTCAAAGTGGGCCAGATTTGATGAATAGAACATGCTTGAGGGCCGACCATTTTGTCTGACATTCTTAAACCATTAAAATTTGGTCTAAGTGTGTCCGTCCGAGCGCTAATACACGGCCCAACAAGCATTCTCTTGCCTTAGTGCTGTTTGTGGTGAATAGATGAGCTCTGGCGTGTTATTTGGATATACTGTATTTAATCGGCTTATAACACGCACCTTCACTTTAAAAAGGAAGTTTCAGGAAAAAAATCTTAAATTTTAAATAAAGAACTGTGAAGCAAAAAAAGGGTCAGTGCCCATCAATGCAACCTAATCAGTGCCTATCTGCAGCCCGTACTCCATTGCCATGAATGCAGCCCCCATTCCATTGCCATGAATGCAGCCCCCACCGTATTGCCATGAATGCAGCCCCCACCGTATTGCCATGAATGCAGCCCCCACAGTATTGCCATGAATGCAGCCCCCACAGTATTGCCATGAGTGCAGCCCCCACATTGACATGAATGCAGCCCCCACATTGACATGAATGCAGCCCCCTCAATGACATGAATGCAGCCCCCACCACATTGACATGAATGCAGCCCCCACCACATTGACATGAATGCAGCCCCCACAATGACATGAATGCAGCCCCCACATTGACATGAATGCAGACTCACCATTGCCCTCAGTGCATCCTGATTCATGTCCATCTGCAGCCTTGGATATACCGTATTTAATCGGCTTATAACACGCACCTTCACTTTAAAAAGGAAGTTTCAGGAAAAAAATCTTAAATTTTAAGTAAAGAACTGTGAAGCAAAAAAAGGGTCAGTGCCCATCAATGCAGCCTAATCAGTGCCTATCTGCAGCCCCCACTCCATTGCCATGAATGCAGCCCCCATTCCATTGCCATGAATGCAGCCCCCACCGTATTGCCATGAATGCAGCCCCCACAGTATTGCCATGAATGCAGCCCCCACAGTATTGCCATGAGTGCAGCCCCCACATTGACATGAATGTAGCCCCCACTCCATTGCCATGAATGCAGCCCCCACCATATTGACATGAATGCAGCCCCCACCATATTGACATGAATGCAGCAACCACCGTATTGACATGAATGCAGCCCCCACATTGACATGAATTCAGCCCCCACATGGACATGAATGCAGCCCCCACATGGACATGAATGCAGCCCCCACCACATTGACACGAATGCAGCCCCCACCACATTGACATGAATGCAGCCCCCACATTGACATGAATGCAGACTCACCATTGCCCTCAGTGCATCCTGATTCATGTCCATCTGCAGCCTTGGAGAAGACAGGGGGCGGGACGAGCGCCAACAGATATACAGGAGAAACTCCTGTTTTTATCGGCAGCCTCTTTAATTGAAAGTCCCGCCTCCTATGATGGACAAAACAATTGTCCAATGGCAGCACAGGAGACAGGACTTCCTTTCATACAGGACGCCGTGTAAACAGGAAATTCTCCTGTATCCTGTACAGAGCTTGTCCCGCCCCCTCCAAGGCAGCCAGCATATCTATCTTTTGTGGCCCCCGGCACTCGGGGATTCATTGGGGGCCACAAAAGATATATATGTCAAAATTACCAGGCGGGCCGCCCGAAACCGGACCGCGGGCCGCGATTGGCCCGCGGGCCGGACTTTGGACATGCCTGTACTACAGGAATAGTGTGCAATTCTATTTGTAAAATAGTCTTGTGGCTATATGGAGCAGCAGGAAAGTAAAATGCTATTAGCCAATAGCATTTGCCAGCTAATGAAAATATGTTGTTGTACAGGACACATTTCAACATCTCTAAAACAAAGTCATTATGTATACCAGCAAGAGGAATTTACTTCAGGAAGTAGGCTGTGGTTGATGTGGAATCAATGTGTAAAATATTCTACATCTTTCCTTTTCAGAGGGTATTCTCTTCAATCTCAAGGACCTCTAATTTAGCAAATGACATCCCTTGTATCCAAGCACAAATGAACAGAGCTCCTGAATCAAATATTTTGGTTACTGTTCCACAAATTACTCCACCCTTTAAAGTAGAGAATATACACCTGAGACTCTTATACCGCGTACACATGACCGGTTTTGTCGTCGGAATAAACTCCGAAGGTTTCTCCAACGGAACTCCGACGGAATTCCATTCAAGCGGTCTTGCCTACACATGGTTAAACCAAAGTCCGACCAAAGTCCGACCGTCAAGAACGCGGTGACGTACAACACTTACGACGGGACTAGAAAAAGGAAGTTCAATAGCCAGTAGCCAATAACTTCCGTCTCGTACTTGCTTCAGAGCATGCGTTGTTTTTGGTCCGTCGGAACAGCATACAGACGAGTGGTTTTCCCGATAGGAATTGGTTCCGTCGGAAATATTTAGAACATGTTCCATTTCTAGGTCCGTCAGAATTTTCGAAAAAAAAAGTCAGATGAGGCATACAAACGATCAGAATAGATGATGAAAAGCTTCCGTCAGACTTTTTTACATTCTGCTCATGTGTACATGGCTTTAGGCAGCCAGGGGATACAGAAAAAAAACTTAGAAATATTTGCTTTATCAAAATTGTGACAAATTTAGATGCAAATCAGGCTACCTGTCAGATACAGCCTATTCAATGTATCATTTTTTTGTGTGCATTTTCAACCCCTGTGCCATCTTTAATTCTAGGCAGCAGATTTAAAATATAACATATTTGCACAGCTCTACCACTTAAGATGAGGCAGATTTCCATCAAAATGACACAGATTTTCAAACAGATGTACAATTAGTAAGTTGCCAATGGCAGGTTTTAGTCTGCTGCAGTGTTATTTTGGAGCAGCTGAGGGGGAATGTATTATTGAAACTGCCTAATTACTATATATCTACATCTTTATCTGCTGCAAAAAATTAAGTAATCCTGTTTAGTATCGCCCAGCAGCGCAACATGATTGTGAAATGTTCCCACTGTATTCTTCCACCATAAAATTATTTACATTCTCCTTGGAAATCATACATTTTCACGACCTTTCAAGATAGCTTCCAGTTAAGTATTGAGAGTAATCAAGAAATGGGTCTGGGTTTTCTTCTAATGCCGCGTACACACGGTCGGACTTTTCGTCTACAAAAGTCCGACAGCCTGTCCGACATACTTCCGACGTACCTTCGGCGGACTTGCGGCAGACTTTCTTACGAACGGACTTGCCTACACACGACCACACAAAAGTCCGACGGATTCGTACGTGATGACGTACACCGGACTAAAATAAGGAAGTTCATAGCCAGTAGCCAATAGCTGCCCTAGCATGGGTTTTTGTCCGTCGGACTAGCACACAGACGAGCGGATTTCGGGGTCCGTCGTACTTACGACGTAAAGATTTGAAGCATGTTTCAAATCTAAAGTCCGTCGGATTTGAGGCTAAAAAAGTCAGTTGAAAGTCCGGAGAAGCCCACACACGATCGGATTACCAGCCAGCTTTAGTCCGTCAGCGTCCGTTGGACTTTTGTAGACGAAAAGTCCGACCGTGTGTACGCGGCATAATACTCCCTTCCTAAGCACTGATGATTTACCTTATTCAAATCATGGGTCTCTGAAACATGTATAATGTTACCACCCCTATAACTTGGTTTGATGGGTATATCTTTTCTTGAGACTGATTCTTTCCCTGTTGAATTGTCTGTCACTATAAACAGAGCCCGTGACACAGCACAACATTGTTGTTTTCTATTATTTACAATGATATAGCCTATGTATGTAATACTAATACACACTGTACCATAAAACAAAATTGTACCCTCTGTCTAGATAAGGCCCATCATTTTTACAATTTATTGCAAAAAGCCATAAAAAAATGTATTTTATGTATATTTACAAAACATTTCAGTTATGTATTCCTTGAAAATGTGAATTTTTTCTCTCTATTTGTTCTTAAAACTGTATCAATGATGAAAATATGTACTCAGCATAATTTGAATAACCAAAAAGACCCCTTGTAGCATACACTGTTTCATACTGGAATGACTTTGTTTGCCCTGAAATCTGGATTTAAATTTGAAAATGCAATATGATGAGGGTGTAGCTCTTGAGTGCAGTCAAAGTTGTTTCAGGTTGTCTTATGCTATTTTGCCATAACACTTGCGCAATAATTGTTTTGCATTACCAATTGCTACATGATATGCAGAGATGAAAATGTAAGCTTTTCCAGCCATAACTTTTCTGACTCATTTTCACCGGTTTTCCCCAGTTAAACATGAGCTAAATGTGTTGCTTAATTACATTTCAAGCTTAGACTTCAGCAGACAAGCACATTATTTATGTAGCAAAAGAATCTTTAAAGCACTGGGAAGTCTCATTTTGTGTCACTGCCTGTTTAATATGGAAAGAATTCACGCTTTCTGTTATCCTTATGTGACTTAGTAATACGTTCACCAGTAGATTATCAAACATTCAGGCATTAATTGCTCTATTTGCTTGCAGATGTTCTTGCTGGGAACACATGACATTTTAGGAAAATATAATATATTATCAGCCTCTATATATTTGACAAGTAGAACATGTCCAAGAAGTTGCAAAATCAGCAGCATAACCCTGTATATAGTTTTTTTTTTCCTGCATGCTGTCTACCAAGAGCCTGCAAATTATTTATGTATAATTATTCAAGACCACTTACTGTCAAATGTATATTCAATACACAATGCAAGAAGTAACTGGGCTACTTTATCAAACGTGTGATAACAGAAAAATGTATTGTCTGCAGCACTCAATCAATATTCTTGTTTCATTTTTAAACCAGGCCTGCAGAAGTGACAGCTGGAAGATAACTGGTTACTATGGGCAAGAAGAATGCATCACCCCCTGATGTTAAGTCCTGAAACCCTTAGCAACCTATCAAGTGCCTTCTTGTATTGCCTTCAGTAAAAAAATACAATGCTGACTTGTTATCAAGTGGATGGTGGCTTGTTGCACTGACTGAACGCTCAACCTTCTCCATTTGTGGAGTACTTTTTATTAATTGAAGCTATAGTACAGGTTCTTTCAATGGAGTAGGGGGGTGGAAAGTGTGGGCATAATCAGCACTCTGGATGAATGCCTTTTGGCAGGTCCAATGGCTGTAACAATTCCCGTAGCACTGGAAGATTGTGCCAGCTGCCCTAGTTGCAAATCTTCCATCCTTTGAGTGAGGGACAGAGGATTGAAGATTTAAACTAGGGCAGCTGGCACAAGAGACACTTCTCATTGTCCCTTGTATAATA
The DNA here is from genome assembly GCF_042186555.1 of Aquarana catesbeiana. NCBI lineage: Eukaryota > Metazoa > Chordata > Amphibia > Anura > Ranidae > Aquarana > Aquarana catesbeiana. The sequence goes on from NC_133326.1 coordinate 176,815,835, forward strand.
ATATAAATATAAATAAATAGATAGATAGATAGATAGATAGATAGATAGATAGATAGATAGATAGATAGATAGACAGATACTTAGATTTTAACCTACATTGAATCATATCATATGATCTACAGTATGTTGGTTATATTATCTGGAACTTTCATGAGCATTTAATGGGTTAATTCTGTTTTTCCTGACAATGGATAATAATTTTACAGAGAACGTGATATACGCTGATATACAGTACTGTGCATTTCTATCTATACCAGAAACTGGTAAAGCATTTGAACCATTACATCTTAAAGGATTATATTAACCCATTGTGGCTGTCTATTGAGTTCACAATATTGCACATAAAGGACATTATAAACTGCACTGCGTAAAATCAAATATTTTTAAGAAAGAGTAGAGGGATTACTTTTATATTCCACCACCACTCTATTCACTTGTGCCATTGAGCTCTTCTCCCATATGTTCATATTGGCTTTAACAGCCTAAGTTTGTTTCACACTTCCCTGAATAGGGATGAGCCGAACACTCCCCGGTTCAGTTCGCACCAGAACCTGCGAATGGACCGAAAGTTTGCGCGAACATTAGAACCCCGTTAAAGTCTATGGGACTCGAACGTTCAAAATCAAAAGTGCTAATTTTAAAGGCTAATATGCAAGTTATTGTCCTAGAAAGGGTTTGGAGACCCGGGTCCTGCCCTAGGGGACATGTATGTAGCGCTAAAAGTTCAGCATGAAACCAATGTCCAACCAAAAAGGTATCGGAAAAAATTAGAGAAAAAGTCCTTCATGCATATAAGATTTATAAAGTAGTCGATGAAATTTCAGTGACTTCGTGTAAGGAACATATCAAATATGTGACATCTGGGGTGAACACAGAAGAAGACGCACCACCACCAACAATAGGAAGGCTTACCGGATCACGTAGACCCAAGAGGGCATACGCCCAACTGGGTCAAATCAGGCTTGGGTGGTGGGTGATGATAGATGTTCCAGAGATGTAATGAGTGTGGAAGTCCAAGGGCAGACCGGATGCTAGTAGGTCCCTCGAGATGATGTTGGAAAGCGGATGGCAGTGTTGTAAAGTAGGAAGGTGGGGTCCTACCGATGCGTTTCATCCTCTTAGACATCGTCTGTGGGGTCCCCCCACTGCAGCCAGCAAGATATATATAGATGGTGTGATTCAAATGATGGGAGGCCACTTCCCATTGTGTACAGTTGCCACTTCCGGTTTTCAGGCAAAATGACCGCTCGGCGTGCGTTCCACGCCTCTCTATAGGGCCAGGTGCCGAAACCGGAAGTGAAACCAATAAGGTTAAAAAAGTACCAGGTCGAACCAAATGAAACAGCTCAAAAATGTCCCAATAAAACCTGTAACAATTTCATAATGTATACAAGAACAAAGTGCATATGTGGATGTAAACATATGATGGATGTAGAAAGATGCACTGTGGGCGAACATCAAGTGGTGCGCGCGCACACCGTGATGGATGCTGACTTGTATGAGACAAGCAGCGATGTGCGCGCGCACCCTGCGCATGCGCGCCGGCTAAAAAAACATGAATACAATGTCGTGATGTTCCGATGGCGGTCCGCCCTCTGATCAAAAACAACTCCACCTTGGACTACGTACTCCGTGGATGGAGAGTGACCTTTCACCTATGCAAAACATGGTCACATGTGTTTGTGCGGTGGCCCCAAACAAACAAAAAATGTGAAGTCAGCTTAGAATAATGTGATATACCCAAAACAAAATAAAAAAGTTATTTTATGTGTATGTCTGCATTTGCATGTGACCATGTTTTGCATAGGTGAAAAAACTCAGAGGCGGAGTCGTTTTTGATCAGAGGGCGGACCGCCATCGGAACATCACGACATTGTATTCATGTTTGTTTAGCCGGCGCACATGTGCAGGGTGGGCGCGCACATCGCTGCTTGTCTCATACAAGTCACCATCCATCACGGTGTGTGCGCGCACCACTTGATGTTCGCCCGCAGCACATCTTTCTACGTCCATCATATGTTTACATCCACATATGCAATTTGTTCTTGTATACAATATGAAATTGTTACAGGTTTTATTGGGACATTTTTGAGCTGTTTCATTTGGTTCGACCTGGTACTTTTTAAACTTTATTGGTTTCACTTCCTGGCCCTATAGAGAGCCGTGGAACGCACGCCGAGCGGCCATTTTGCCTGAAAACCGGAAGTGGCAACTGTACACAATGGGAAGTGGCGTCCCATTGTCACGGAACATTCCACACTCCGCTTGAGTGCTTCCGTCATATACCACTTCCTCCCAGTCTGTATACAGATATCAGATATTCCAACCTCTCTGAGCACAAAACAAGGTGACACTTGCTTGTTGCTAACATGAACTCTTGTATTTAGAATCAAAATTACAAGACTTTATATGCCGTTGGAACCTCCTCTAACAATAAAACTGTAACCTAATTAACATAATTAACATGAGCTAATTAACTAAAAAATTTACCCAGACCAGATGACAGACTTGTGGGCACCGAGCTTCACACAGTAGTATAAACACAATAGCTGGAGCTAATTACAATTAACAATACAAACAACAATCTCCCCCCTTCCTCAGCCTATTCATCAACAGTTCGTCTCCTAGCCAGTCCTGGAGGCTAATGGGATCAACTCACTCAATTAACAGGTTGAGTTCAGAATCAACCAAACCAATAATAGTCTCTACACTGCCATCCGCTTTCCAACATCATCTCGAGGGACCTACTAGCATCCGGTCTGCCCTTGGACTTCCACCCTCATTACATCTCTGGAACATCTATCATCACCCACCACCCAAGCCTGATTTGACCCAGTTGGGCGTATGCCCTCTTGGGTCTACGTGATCCGGTAAGCCTTCCTATTGTTGGTGGTGGTGCGTCTTCTTCTGTGTTCACCCCAGATGTCACATATTTGATATGTTTCTTACACGAAGTCACTGAAATTTCATCGACTACTTTATGAGTCTTATATGCATGAAGGACTTTTTCTCAAATTTTTTCCGATACCTTTTTGGTTGGACATTGGTTTCATGCTGAAATTTTAGCGCTACACATTTTTTCTGTTTTGCTGTTATATGCCTATATCATATTGGTTGTGTTAGCTGCTTATTTCTCTTTTTGGCAGCGCAGAATTATTTGGCATCCTTTCCAGGGGACATGTATCAATGCAAAAAAAAGTTTTAAAAATGGCAGTTTTTTTCGGGAACAGTGATTTTAATGATGCTTAATGTGAAAAAAAAAAGTGAAATATTCCTTTAAATATTGTACCTGGGGGGTGGCTATAGTATATAGCCTGTAAAGTGGCGTGTGTTTCCCGTGCTTAGAATAGTCCCTGCACAAAATGACATTTTTAAAGGAATAAAAGTCATTTAAAACATCTTGCGGCCTTAATGTAAGTCGGGTCCCGGCAATATGGATGAAAATCAGTGAGACAAACGGCATGGGTACCCCCCAGTCCATTACGAGGCCCTTTGGGTCTTGTATGGATATTAAGGGGAACCCCACACCCAAATTTAAAAAAGGAAAGGCGTGGGGCCCCCAGGCCCTATATACTCTGAACAGCAGTATACAGGCAATGCAAACAAGACAGGGACTGTAGGTTTGTTGTTAAGTAGAATCTGTTTGTAATTTTGAACTGGTACATTTTTAAAGTGTAGTTCCAGCCAAAAAAATCTATTTTTAAGATTTTTGGAAAACATAGGGAAGGGTTATCACCCCTGTAACATTTGTTTTGCTGTCTGTGCACCTCTTCAGAAGATATCACCTCACTTTCTGTCCCAATGACAAATGTTTTTTGAAAATTTGGGGTTTTTAGTGAAACAATGATTGGTGATAAAGCATCAGTGGAGAGGAGACACGTTTTTCCCATATTAACTCTTACAGGAGAGAATTTCCCTTCCTAGGAGTAGATTTCATCTCACTTCCTGTTGTCTCCTTCTGTTTGCAAGTAGGAGTCATTTGTAAGTTGGATGTTTGAAAGTAGGGGCCTGCCCTATATACTCTGCAGAAATTGGGGCCTTAGGTGTTGGTGTTGCCACAACACTGTAAGCCCTCACAGTTACTCTTGGTGGGTGCAGGAATGGGCCCTGCTGTGAAATATTAGATCAAGAATTGTAATTACATGCCATTGTTGAACAGTGGTAGAAAAATTGGGCCTTTGGTGGTGGTGGTGGTGCTGGTGCCACAACACTGTAAGTCCTCACAGTTACTCTTGGTGGGCGCTGAAACGGGCCTGCTGTGAAATATTATATCAAGAATTGTAATTGCATGCGCCTGTTGAACAGGGGCAGAAAAATTGGGCCTTTGGTGGTGGTGGTGTTGTTGCCACAACACTGTAAGCCCTCACAGTTGCTCTTAGTGGGTGCAGGAATGGGCCCTGCTGTGAAATATTAGATCAAGAATTGTAATTACATGTCCCTGTTGAACAGGGGCTGAAAAATTGGGCCTTAGGCACTGGTGTTGGTGCCACAACACTGCAACTCCCCACAGATACTCTAGCTAGAGCCCAGGAATGGGCCCTGCTGCAAAGTATTGCATCAAAAATTGTAATTACACGCCCCTGTTAAACAGGGGCAGAAAAATTGTGCCTTAGCCACTGCTGCCACAACACTGCAACCCCTCACAGATACTATAGTTGGAGTGCAGGAATGAGCCCTGCTGCAAAGTATTGCATCAAAAATTGTAATTATATGCCCCTGTTAAACAGGGACTGAAAAATTGGGCCTTGGGCACTGGTGCTGGTGCCACAACACTGCAAATCCCCACAGATACTCTAGTTGGAGCGCAGGAATGAGCCCTGCTGCAAAGTATTGCATCAAAAATTGTAATTACATGCCCCTGTTAAACAGGGACAGAAAAATTGGCCTTGGCCACTGGTGGCGGTACCCAGAACCAAAAATGTTCTTAAAAGCTATCAGCATGAAAATTGATGAGGAAGAGGATTGTCACTCAGCATAACAGGATAGTCACTCAGCATCAGCATAGGCAGTCTTGAAGGGATCTCTCATTAAAAAAAAATTATTCGGTTACATCAGCATCAGGTGCTTGGTAGCTGGTGATCCAAGACTGATTCATATTTTGAAGGTCAGCCGATCGACCGATTCGGTGGACAGGCGCACCCTTTGATCGGTTACAAAGCCTCCAGCAGCACTGAATGTGAGTTCCGAAAGAACGCTGGATGCAGGACAGGCCAGTAGCTCAATTGCATAATGTGCAAGCTCTGGCCAGTGATCCATCCTCAAGACCCAGTAACCCAGAGGATTTTCAGTGGGAAAGGTGTCCAAGTCTGATCTTGCCTCTAGGTATTCCTGCACCACGTGAATCAGATGCTGGCGATGGTTGCTGGAACGATCATACCTTGGGGCTGCGGACTAAAAAATTGTTTGAACGCATCGGTCAGACGGCCACCTTCTCCACAGTTCCTGATGTGACTGACTGAAGCCTCAGCAACATGTTGTCCAGAAGGACCAGGAAATTGTAACCTCCCAGGCTCTGGAAAAGCGTTGTACAAACCTTTCTGCAAGGCCTACCGAAGATGTTTCATCCTCTGCTCCCTCTGCGATTGCAAGATAAGTTCCGCCACCGTACCCTTGTAAGGTAGATCAAGGAGGGTTGCCAGCCAGTAATGATCCCTCCCCTTGATATCACAAATATGAGGATCCTTCCACAGGCTCAGGGAGGCCATGCAGCGTAGGTTTGCTGAGGCATTCGGTCCAGAGTCCTCTGGCTCACTAAGAACGACATGATCTGCAGCCACCTCCTCCCAGCCACGTACAAGTCCATGGGTTTCTTCGGACTGTAAATGATCCCCTGAAGACTGCTGCTGATGCTGAGTGCCAGGCTCCACCTCCATGTTGACAAAATCCTCCTCCTCCTCCTCCTCCTCTTCCTATGTGATCGGTGGGCATGCAGGAACACTGTCTGGATAAAGGGGGCCTTGAGAGGTAAGGAAGTCCTCCTCTTCCTGCCTCTGTTCTGCCTCAAGTTCCCTGTCCATTATTCCATGCAGCGTGTGCTCCAACAGGTGGACAAGAGGGACAGTGTCATTGATGCATGCACTGTCACTGTTCACCATCGTCGTGGCCTCCTCAAATGGTGACAGGACAGTGCATGCATCCCTGATCATAGCCCACTGGCGTGGGGAAAAAAACAAGCTCCCCTGACCCTGTCCTGGTGCTATAGTCGCATAGGTACTCATTGATGGCCCTCTGCTGTTTGTGCAGCCACTGCAGCATGGTCAACGTTGAGTTCCACCTGGTGGGCATGTCACAGATTAGGCGGTTCTTGGGCAAGTTAAACTCCTTTTGGAGGTCAGCCAGCTGAGCACTGGCATTATATGACCTGTGGAAATGCACACAGACTTGCCTGGCCTGCCTCAGGACATCCTGTAAGCCTGGGTACCTGCCCAAGAACCGCTGCACCACCAAGTTAAGGACGTGAGCCAAACAGGGCACATGGGTCAGTTGTCCCTGTTGGAGGGTGAAGAGGAAGTTGGTGCCATTGTCGCAAACCACCATTCCTGGCTTAAGCTGGCATGGCATCAACAACCTCTGAACCTGCCCCTGTAGAGCTGACAGAATCTCTGCCCCAGTGTGGCTCTTGTCCCCCAAGCACACCAGCTCAAGCACCGCATGGCATCTTTTTGCTTGCGTGCTTGCGTAGCCCCTTGAACACCTAGAGAGCACCGCTGGTTCCGAGGACAAATCAGCACAGGAAGAGGCCATGGAGGAAGAAGAAGAGGAGGGGGTGGAGGAGAGAGGTATGGTAGAATCCCCACTAGTAGAATTTTGGAGGCGTGTTGGCCAAAAAACCTCCAACACTACTGCACCCTGTCCTGCATCCTTCCCAGCTGCCAGAAGAGTCACCCAGTGCACGTTGAAAGATAGGTAACATTCCCTGTACATGCCTGCTGGACCATGAGTCGGCGGTAATATGCACCCTACCGCTGACCGCCCTGTCCAGCAAGGCCAAGACATTGCTTTCCACATGCCGGTAGAGAGCCGGAATTGTCTTCCGTGAGAAAAAGTGGCGTTTGGGAACCTGCCACTGAGGAACCGCACATTCCAAAAACTCACGGAAGGGGGCAGAGTCTACCAACTGAAAAGGTGGCAGTTGAAGTGCTAGCAATTTAGCCAAGCTAGCATTCAACCGCTGGGCATATGGATGGCTGGGAGTGAACTTCTTTCGGCGGTGCAACAGCTGGGGCAGGGAAATTTGCCTGGTACAATCTGACGTTGGTGTACCAATTACTTGGCTGTGACACACCTAATTCTACACCTTCATTCCTCTCAGTGCAGGTTTTCAGAGAGGACTGAAGGTATAGTGGGGTTGGAGATCCCAGCTGATGAGGAGCAAGGAGAAATCTGCTTTGTTCTTTGGTGTGGGTCTTTTAGGCACGCTTGCCAACAAACTGCATGGCAGGGCGACAAATGTCTGGTCAAGCATGTGGTGCCCAAGCGAGTGATGTTTTGGCCATGCGAGATATGCTTGAGACATATGTTTCAAATAGCAGCGGTGCGATCTAATGCACTTGTCTCAAAAAAGGCCCACACCAAAGAACTTTTGGAATAACGCGCAGAGACAGCAGCGCCCTGCACATGCGGAGCTCTGCGGTTTGATGCAGTCGGTGTGCTGCCCTTAAGCTGGCCCCTGGAGGGCATCCTGCCTCATTGGAGATGTGCCTCCTCCTCCTTCTCCTTCTCCTCCTCCTCTCTCCTATCAGGCACCCATGTGGAGTCAGTGACTTCCTCATCATCCCCTCCCTCCTCATCACTGGAGAAAACCTGGCAGTATGCTGCAACTGGGGGAACATGACTGCCAGATTGCTGTCTTTCTTGGGCACCCCATCTCTCTGGGCTCACATTACTGCCTTCCTCTAGCTGGGTACCATCATCGGAGCCTTCAAAATGCTGGGCATCCTCCTGGAGCATGTACCCAACACTGTGGTCAAACAGTTTGGGGGACTCCTCAGGAGGACATGGTGGGGCTAGGTAAGGAGTGACTGATGCCATTGAGCCGAGGAAAGAGGCCACGTTGGCAGCTGCTTTGCCAGACAAAGTACCCTGAGCCTAGGTGAGAGAGGATGAGGAGGATGAGGACAGCTTGGTCATCCACTCTACCAAGTCTTCGGCATGTTGTGGCTCAACGCGGCCAGCTGTCGAAAAAATGGACAAGCGTGTCCCACGGCCATGTGCTGATGAGGGTGCACCGTGTCCACAACCAGCACTGTTGCCTCTAGACACAGAGCCTGTCTCCTTTATTGGCTTGTGACTGTCTGCCTCTCCTTGTTGGCCTTTCAGACATACTAATGGCCTGCAGTGAGATGTAGCTGCACAAAGCTGAGATGTACATATATACTGATTATACTGCAGCTAGCAGAATCAACTGCCTGCCTGTGGTGTTAATAGGATCAGAACACCAATTGTCTTCAGGTAGCTTTAGGTGCACACTGTGCAGAGGACACAGTACACTAACTGTATATACTGCAGCTGCCTGCCTGTGGTATTAGTAGGATCAGGAGAACACCAGCAGTTGTCTTCAGGTAGCTTTAGGTGCATGCTCTGCAGAGGACACAGTACACTAACTGTAAATACTGCAGCTGCCTGCCTGTGGTATTAATAGGATCAGAACACCACCAATTGTCTTCAGGTAGCTTTAGGTGCACACTGTGCAGAGGACACAGTACACTAACTGTAAATACTGCAGCTGCCTGCCTGTGGTATTAATAGGATCAGAACAACAGCAAGTGTCTTTAGGTAGCTTTAGGTGCACACTGTGCAGAGGACACAGTAAACTAACTGTAAATACTGCAGCTGTCTGCCTGTGGTATTAATAGGATCAGAACACCAGCAATTGTCTTCAGGTAGCTTTAGGTGCACACTGTGCAGAGGACACAGCACACTAACTGTAAATACTGTAAAAACACCTGCCTGCCTGTCAGTATATTAGGAAGAGAATAACAGGAACGGATCTAGCTAAACTGAATACAGTGTGTATATATATATATATATATATATATATATATATATATATATGTATATATATATATATATATATATATGTATATATATATATATATATATATATATATATATACAACACCTAGGATGCATAAATATATACACAATACACTGTAAGTGCAGCTAACTGAATCGCCTGCCTACTCTATCTAACCTAAATCAAATGACACTGTCTCTTTGTCTATCTCTCTCCGCCACCGCAACACACTATACAAGGCTGCCACGCAGGCGGCCTTATATAGTGTGGGGCGTGTACTAACCCCCTGAGCCATAATTGGCCAAGGCCACCCTGGCTTTGGCCAATTATGGCTCTCTGTACAGACGGCACTATGATTGGCCAAGCATGTGGGTCATAGTGCATGCTTGGCCAATCATCAGCCAGCAATGCACTGCGATGTCACTCGAATTTGGCGCAAATGGCCCGAAAAAGTTTGCAATTCGACGAACAATCGAACAGGCGATGTTCGAGTTGAACATGGGTTCGACTTGAACTCGAAGCTCATCCCTATCCTTGAAGATAAGTGTTTAGGGTATCCCAAATTACCAAAGGAGAAGCTGTGGAATGATTCCAGGGTGAATAGAGAAGATCCTGGAAACAATCTTAACTAGTAAGTATTTAATTTCCAAATCCTTACAGCTACTTTTAAATGGTATGTCCAATAGAGAATGATATTGAATTACCCTAGCTGTAAAATCATATAATCAATCTTATAAATGCATGAAATGATATTATGAGAGCTAGCTGCTGGAATACTACCAGATACCAATGATTGCATTTTAAAAAAATATGATTATTTTTTCTCTCTACAATGCAGTATGTGCCATATATCGATTAACCCAAGTCCCTGCAATAATTTATCAAAAGAAGAAAAACAGCTAGAGGACTGTAGCCCAGGGAAAGGGTGTCTAATAATTTCTGGATATATCACATTATAAAAATATCCTACTACAATAAGGAACTCTTTTTAAGTATGCAAAACAAATGTAGCTAGAAGTTCCTCATTTAAGGATAGCGGGTGGAGCCATGCAAATTTTTGCTTTTCTCTCCACTGGCTAGATGCAGATCCAAAACCATTGCTACGTAGTGCAAATATAGCCTAATATTATAAAACCCTTTATACCAAACTGCTTAAAGCTATTTTAGGTTATTTGGCCATCATTAGTGCAGTGTATGGAAATTATTCTGTCTATAGAGTAGGGCTTGACTATGGGACAGTAAAACCCTAAAGAGTACGGTGTGCAGTGTTTAAAGCAATGAAAACATAGCACATTTTCAACATCTACAAATGTTTTTTTTTTTTTATTTTCCTGGAATTTGACCCTTTTCCTTTGAATCTCTGAAGAAAAATAAGGATACATTCAAATCTTGATTCCATTCATCAAAATGCCATGTGTTTTTTTAAGAAAAAAAGTGTCCCAATAGTTAATTAGGTTAACGAAAATCAGTTTCGGCAACCCTCTAGGTTGAGGGGGTATGTTTGAATCTAATGTACTTTTTCCAATTTAAAAAATGGAGAAAATGTATATTTCCAAAAATACAGAGAGAAGCCATTTCTTAATGTGCTCATTTACTCCCTTCAGTTTTTTTTCCAGAACTCCAACAATTCTGATATTATTCTGACATCGTCCTACATATGTCTAACCTTGATGTGGTTAAAACAAGTATAAAGTACTTAATTTTTTCTTTTTTTTAGTGTTTGCTTTGCCCTACACTTGCCTTTCCTAGCTTTTTCTTTGGTACGTATTGACCAGGACACCTTAAATAAAGCATATCTAATACATATTTTACAATTGATGAATATTGTAAATTGATAATATGATTTTTTGATAATAAGGCTCTAGTTTGGGGGCGTGGCCTGGAAGGAATCGAGATGGCTGCCTGAACAGATAGCTCCCGCACAAAGAGGACGACAAACGCCTAATTTGGGTCTTTAGAGGCACATACCCATGATGGGAAAGCCTAACAGGAGCACCTCGACACCCCGCACACAAAAGGAGCCCGGTACACAGATCAGCGGTAATATCCCGGAGATCTTCCAGACCCGACAAGCTGCGCAACTCGAGGCATCGCAGGCCTCGCAGGCCTCACAGACCCCGCAGGCCTCATCCCAGGACTCAATTAGGAGCAGCGCAGAACCGCTCATGGATGACGGATCCGGCGATCCTCTCCCAAGCCTCCTTGACCTCCAAAAAGACCTCCAGAGGGTCACCCTGGACGAAACACACCATGGTGTCGGTGATTTCAGATCTAAAGGCAGACATTCACTCGATGAACCACTGAATCTCGGACATAGAGGAAAACGCTTGAACACAAGCTGCAGCAATTAGGCAAGTACAAAAGACATACGATATGCACCTGCCACATTTGTTTGAGCTCCATAGGCAAGTAGAGGACTTAGACAACAGAGGCCGCAGGCATAACGTGAGGGTGAGGGGGGTCCCGGAGGGAGTTGACCAGGCCGCACTGCAGCACACAGTATGCTCCATCTTTAATTATTTGCTGGGGCGATTCCCCCATAGAGATGGAACGCATGCACCGTGCATTAAGGCCCTCTCCCCGAGACTGTGAACCACCCAGGGACATTGTGTGTTGCATTGTCAACTTTCCCCTTAAAGAGGAGATTCTCAAGAAAGCAAGAGACAGAGGCTGCATACTGTTTAATGGCACAGAGGTGAAACTGTTTCAGGACTTATCCCAAATTACATTACAGAACAGACGCATCCTGCGCCCCCTGCTGGAGGTCTTGTGTACACATAACATCCAATATAGATGGAAGTTTCCGTTCTGTCTCTCAGCTTCCACCACGGGTCGCACAACTCTTCTTTGAACCCCGGAAGATTTAGCCACTTTCTGCGAACAACTGGACATACCCCTGATGGACCTTCCTGAGTGGTACTCTTTCTACTTTCCTACGGAACCATGGAAGCCAGTCTCACACAACTACTCTCCCAAAGCTCAACGACAACGATCCAGACGTCGCAGATTGGACCCCACATCACCCGGAGAGCGCCCTTCTCGCCGAGACTTGCCTGCTCGCAGCCCAGGACCGGCAGACACTCCTCGTCGGAACTACCCAATGTCATAACTTAACCCTGGAACTTCTCATACTGCCTTCACTAACTTTTACTTCCTTCTAGCTTACCGTATCTCCCTCTCCCCCGGGGTTTTTTTTGTTTTCTTTTCCTCCTTTTTTTTCTCTTTTTTTAGCTGGCGGAGAAACAACAGACCTCGAAAGATTATACACTTCACAAGAATCCCTACTGGAGGTTCCATCTCCAGATATGAGTCTTGTGCTCTGGAATCTTGAAGAAATTTTGTGAGTAAAGATCTAACGTAAGATAGATGGTCTGTTAACTCATCCACTCCCGCCTCAGGCATTGTTACTACTCACACACCTATTTGTTAAAGAATCATACCTACATGAACAAGACGATCTCTCTCACCAAGAGCATAACGCTAAAATTCTTGTATCTCCTGAACCACTTTAGCTGTTATTTGTACTTTACGGGTAAATTATGGGAGTCTGGATTGTTCGAAGTCTAGCTATAAGCCAATCTGGTAATTACACATTCAAACCACCACTGGAGGTTGACCTGTTGTGCTCCCATGTTCCCCTCTCGTATGGGGGGGTAGGAGCGCTGTGGACCCCTTTTCTGTACATGCCATCTAAATTTGCAGATACCTCTACCCTCTAACAATATTTCACACACACCGCTCATAGCCTATAAACCATCAACAAGCTTCCCACAACACCACTTCTACCCACAAAAAGGACGAGGAACCAGAAACACTACACCTCATCAGCAGTAAAAAAAAAACCTTCTAGCACTAACCAATCCTCCAGTGCCTTACCACTAACACTTACTTATTGAGCCATGAATGATGGTCCAGACTCCCATGCTAGCCAGCCTGATCTTAGTGTGAAGAGGCAGGAAAGTAAGATAAAGTAAAATATAGAGAGATATGCTTCTAAAAGTTTCATTGTCTTTATTAATAACAACATGCTCAATGTTATATGACTGAAATAGGTTATTGTTTAGGTTTTCTTTTAACCAGTACTTGTTAAATATTTCAATGTTCAGGGTCCTATCTCGCCGAAAGGTGTTCAAGTGTAATGTCATTAACATTAGAAACGATGTATGGTTCATCACAAAGTGTTAATGCACATGACCAAAATAGCACTAATATGACCCCACATGTCCCACATTTAGATTTCCCAAAATGCAGTTTTTTGGCACACCTCTTCATACCCTTAGCTGCTAATATATATCTTAGCTCGTCTTCCACAGTGCTACAGCACTCACTCCCACCCCAGTTCGCAAACCCCAAACAGCTGTCCATACGGACTAGAGCTACTAATCGGGGCATTTTTCTATAGGTGGATAGGCACGCCTACGACCACCTCCGGTAACGATTTACATATGTACCCAGCTGTATTTGTGAGGTACTCTCCCCAATCCCCACTGAGCTAATTTTATCCACCCCCCCTTCCCTCCCCTCCCCCCCATTTAAATCTTCCCACCCCCCTTGTCTTACACCCTCTTTATTTTATCTATCTTCTTTATCCCTTTTCACATCTCTTCTATAGCGAATCCCTCTCACAGGTGGGGGCCGCTCCTCTCTCCTCCTCCCCAGTCTCCACATACCCACTAAATCATCCTGTAAAACATATAAGGGACACAGAACTAACTAAATACACGTAACATCCCCCGCAACCCTAGAAATACTCACAATGCCGAAAGAAGCAACCACTACTCAACAACTCTCACTAAAATGCCTGTCACTTAATGTAAAAGGCCTAAATATCCCAGAAAAGAGGTCGCAAGTCCTTTCAGCATTAACTAAACACAAAGCCCACTTCCTCTTGCTACAGGAAACACATTTTTGCACAAAGAAAACCCCCAAATTAACAAATCACATCTATAAGCATACACTCCACTCTACGAACCCAACCTCTAAAACAAAAGGAGTCTCCATACTTATCTCCAAACACGCTGACTTTCAATTAGCGGACTTCCTGGTTGATCACGAAGGTAGATACATTTTTGTTAAAGGCACATACGCATCTAAAACAATCACGATAGCAAATGTGTACTGCCCGAACGAACACCAAGTAACCTTCTTTAGGCAAATTTGTGATCTTCTTTCTACCTTTCAAGAGGGCATAGTAATATTTGGCAGAGACTTTAATGTCCCACTAAACCCAACATTGGACTCCTCTACAGGGACCTCTGCACTCCCCTATCGCACACTATGGCAAATTAAACTCCAACTACAAAGTTTGACTCTACATGACACATGGCGTACCATGTTCCCGACGGACAAAGACTACACATTCCTTTCCCCCCCCGCATCAAAAGTACTCGAGAATTGATTATATATTTCTATCCCAGACAGACCTATCATTTCTCTCACAAGCCACAATAGAACCTATGTTTTTATCACGATAACCACCCCATCACGATAACTTTAACATTTCCAGAATACAACAACAGAACTAAGACTTGGAGGATGAACCCTTCCCTCCTTAAAGATCCTGACGTATTAAGACAAATAAACACCCAACTTAAACTGTACTTTCAAGAAAATTCTTCCCCAGCCATAACTCCTATCACACTTTGGGAAGCACACAAGTGCGTCATTAGGGGGAAACTCATAGCCCTAGCAACGAACGCAAAAAAAAGACATCAGGCCCAGATTGCATCACTCATCAAAACCATCAATAGACTTGAAACGACACACGAGCAATCTACCTCTCAATCCACACTACAGGACCTCCTACATGCACGATCCACCTTATTGGAGGAATTAGGAAAATGCACAAGACGACAATACGTTCTCAGACAGAAAGTGTTCTATGAACACGGTAACAAGAGTGGGAGATTGCTTGCTCGCATGATACAGGCAGCCAAAACTTCATCTATAATTCACCATTTGCGCACTGATAAAGGCATACTTCTCTCCAAAAATGAAGACATAGCTGCCCACTTCGAAAAATTCTACTCTAAACTTTACAATCTGCCAAGCCACAACACAGGATTACCTAATACATCAGAACGCCAATCCCAAATACACGACTTTTTAGCTCAGTGTTGCCCTAAACCAATCACTTCACAACAAGCTGAAGCCTTATGCCGCGTACACACGGTCGGACTTTTCGTCTACAAAAGTCCAACGGACGCTGACGGACTAAAGCTGGCTGGTAATCCGATCGTGTGTGGGCTTCTCCGGACTTTCAACTGACTTTTTTAGCCTCAAATCCGACGGACTTTAGATTTGAAACATGCTTCAAATCTTTACGTCGTAAGTACGACGGACCCCGAAATCCGCTCGTCTGTGTGCTAGTCCGACGGACAAAAACCCATGCTAGGTCAGCTATTGGCTACTGGCTATGAACTTCCTTATTTTAGTCCGGTGTACGTCATCACATACGAATCCGTCGGACTTTTGTGTGGTCGTGTGTAGGCAAGTCCGTTCGTAAGAAAGTCTGCCGCAAGTCCGCCGAAGGTACGTCGGAAGTATGTCGGACAGGCTGTCGGACTTTTGTAGACGAAAAGTCCGACCGTGTGTACGCGGCATTAGAATGCCCATTGACCACTGAGGAGCTGAGTCTAGCTATAAAGCAAATGAAAGTGGGCAAGAGCCCAGGGCCAGATGGACTACCACTAATCTATTACAAAAGTTTCTCAGAAACACTCTCACCTCAAATGCTCACAGCCTTTAACTCCCTATCGAACCCACTCACCCCATTGGGCAACATGCTAGAGGCTCACATAGCAGTCATACCGAAAGCAGACAAAGATCCTTCCCAAGTGTCCAACTATAGACCCATCTCACTACTTAATGTAGATATTAAATTATATGCAAAGATGATAGCAAACAGACTACTACCCCTAATCCCTGGCCTTGTCTCAGCTGACCAAGTGGGCTTTATCCCAGGTAGGGAGGCCAGGGATAATACCATACGCACCTTGAACATTCACCATTGGCTCACTTCCTCGGACACTAAGGGATTCCTGTTGTCACTTGACGCCGAAAAGGCGTTTGACAGGGTGGCTTGGGATTATATGCGGGAAGTGTTAAAGGGCATTGGCTTACTATCACGCATGTGTGCACACATCAACGCCCTATATGACAATCCCTCAGCATGGGTTAAAGCAAACGGCCTCCTGTCAAACGCCTTCCCAATAAGCAACGGAACCCGCCAAGGATGCCCATTGTCCCCCCCTAATTTTCGTCCTGACCCTAGAACCCCTTCTAAATAGACTACGCGCCAATACAGATATTCAAGGAATAACTATCAACTAGAGGGAATTTAAGGTAGCTGCTTTCGCAGACGATATTCTATTGACACTCCAATCACCTCGTATATCCCTGCCCAACTTGTTGAAGGACATTAACCATTTTGGTGTGTTATCAAATCTTAAAATCAATTACCCCAAATCCCATGCCCTGAATATCTCCCTTTCCCCACAAGATGCTACCCACTGCCAAGATTCCTTTCCTTTTCAATGGAGGGATGAAGCCATTACTTATCTAGGCATTCGAATTACTAGGCGACTCACAGACCTTTATGACCATAACTTCTTATACACCTTATCAAAAATTCAGACAGATTTAAAAAACTGGGCCACCCTCAATGTCTCATGGTTTGGGCGCTCGGCCTTGATAAAAATGATTATCCTTCCCCGCCTTCTTTACCTAATGCAGACCATCCCAATCCACTTGCCCCATTCCTTTTTTCTATCATATAAAAAAACTTGTACAACCTTCATCTGGAAAAACAATCCCCTACGAATTAAATATACACGATTGACATGTGACAAGACCAAGGGTGGGATTGCCCTCCCAGACCTTCATAAGTACTATCTGGCCTGCCATCTAACTAGAGTAGTAGACTGGAGAACTAATAAAATAGGGAAGCCCTGGGTCGTATTAGAAAGCTCCTTTATACATAAGCCACTACACAACCTTCCCTGGCTCCCACCAAAACACTGGCCCCAACTCAGTAAGACACATCCACTTATCTACCCTTCATTACCTGCTTTTACTTTGGCCGTAACCTCCTTTCATATATCCTCACAACTAGGGCCTTTGACTTCCCTGAGGAGGATCCCAGATTTCCCCCGGGGGAGTCAGATGCATTTTTAAAACAAGAATGGCCACACGACGATATCCAAACACACCACTTTTTCCACGAAGGCCGGTTGCGATCCTATGAAAACCTAAGATCCGCATCCCACACAAAGGATTTTCCTTTTTGGTCATATAGACAGTTGAGACACTTTTTCACCTACTCAGACTCCAATGATCTGTGGTCTAGACAACTTACACCATTTGAAACTCTATGCTCTCAGAACGCACCACAAAGACACCTAATATCTATAATTTACTCTTTTCTTCAAGAAAAACCTCACTCCTCACAGACAGAAACCCTACGATTATCCTGGGGTAAAGATCTGCGCATAGCCTTCACCGATGATGATAGGGAAACCATTCATGTACATGCACACAAAGGTTCATTAAACGTAGCTATACAAGAAAATGGCTACAAAATACTCACAAAATGGTACAGAACACCGACTCGCCTTCACAAATTCTCACCCTCAATCCCAAACACCTGCTGGAGGTGTAATAAAGAGGAAGGTTCCATGATCCACATCTGCTGGGAGTGCCTAGTGCTTCAAACATTCTGGAAAGAGGTACATGACATAATACAACAGGTCACTACCTACACTCTGGATTTTAATCCAGCGCAATATCTCCTCCATCATACAACCTTGCCTAAACGATCCTACCATAAATCACTGGCCATGCATATGGTAAATGCGGCTAGATTATGCATACCTGTACACTGGCGTTCAACCAACCCCCCGACTACCAGGGAATGGCTGACGAGGATTGCTAAGATAGAGGAGATGGAAGAATTGATCTATATCTCACAAGATCGCATACAAAAATTCACCACTGTCTGGGCATGTTGGACACATTTTAAAAGTACTGATTGTTACAAGTCTTACTTCCCGATGTGATACTTCCCCCCCCCGAGTGACAGGGGAACTACCCGGTCACTCTTTCTGATTGAGGCTGGCTAACCTGAGATGAGGAGCGGCCCTCTACCCTCTCTACCCTCTCTACCCTAGCGCCCCCTACCTCCCTTTTCTTTCCTCTTCTCTCACCCCTCTTTCCCCGCTGTTTCTTTTTATACTTACCCCCCTCCTTCTGTATCCCTCTAATATCCCCACTTCATCTGAGCTCCCTCTCCCATCTATTCATACCTATCCATACCCTCCCTACAATAATACGTATTAATAACTCACCAGAGACATGTCACTCTTATATAGGTTCATACAAGTCTAATACTCCTCTTTACTTCGTGATTGGACCTGGTGATAGTGGTCCACATGGAGGACTTTTAATCATAACAATACTTGTATTCAGCTAGATGTCTCGTAGTAGAATGTTCAGATGGATTTTCTTTTCCATCCTTATACAGTGACTACTTTCTTTTGGATGCACTTCACTTATCCTACCATACAACTTAATTTCCCATGATCCAGACTGTAATAACATTTTCTGTATTTCTAACATATAATAATATCATGGATGCATCTTTCAAAACCTGTTTAACTGTTTGTACATGTAATTGTGCTCTCTTTCAATAAAAACTTTTTTGTAGAAAAAAAAAAAATAAGGCTCTAGTTTATTTAAACTGTGATCGGTATTTTGCAGCCTAATCATCAGTGCAAATTGCTATATATATGACAATATCCTGGAAGATTAAAATGGTTTAACAGTACTTTAACATGCCTCTTCATGCTTGTCAGAGTATATTACTACATTGCATGCATCTTTCATGAAATAAATACTCACATACACAATTCTTAGTAAGACTTTCTCCAAATCCTAAAATAAAGGTATTTAACTATCAAGAAAATGTTATTCTAAATTGATACAGATATCCTATTTCTAAGCTGTAATACATTGTGTTGCCAATGATACCTTGGCATCAAGTCCTAATAGAAACAAACATGCAAGGATGATGTGATTATAAGACTAGATGGTAGATTTCACTTACTGTATATCTGATAGATTGTTGAGGGCCTTTGCAGTAACAGTTCCAACATATTATACAAAGCTAGGAGGCCTTTTGCTCAAATCTGATCGGCTACACTCAGAAAATGTTTATTTAGTCAACCTCCATTGATTATTTTTTACTTAAAAAAATGAGTGATCCGACTTTGAAAACATTCAGTTTTAAAACAGAGCAGTCAGCTTTTAGATCATACCTTAACTTGATAGTCTAATTCAAGCAGGGCCTGGGATCATAAGATCATGCTAGCTTTTTCATTGTTGCTATTTGCATAGATATAAGTATAGCACCATGTGCCACACAGGTCTGCAAATAGCTGGGTTGCTAAGGCACTTGGTATGAAGAAGTATTAATGCTTGGGAGGGTTTTAAGGAGCATTGGGGGGGCAGATAGTAAAATAAAGTATACAGTATATCAGTGGCGGCCCATCTATAGAGGGCGCACGGGCGCCGCCTCCCCTGTCCATTCATCCGGCCCCCCCTGATCTACATATCAGTGGCACCAGACCATGGATTTCACTGTGGGGTGGGTGTTTTTTGAAGCACCTGATTAGAGTCAGAGGATCTAATTGGTTTCAAGAAAGGGTGGCCTTGGAGTGCAGAGTATTGCGCTCCGAGACCAGCCAGTTGTGTGACCATAGCAAATACATTTTTGCTATTTTCACACTAAAGTTCCTCCCCGCCAATCAGGAGGCAGGTCTGTGAGATGTGCTTCCCAATTGGCCAAAGCACCAGGTGATCTTATTAAATGCCTTGTGCTCTGGTGGAAGAGGAGACACAGGGTGGAGGAAGCCTCTGGAGATGCGAACACCGGAGCTGCAGCGACTGCTACCCACACTCCAGGAGAGATGGAGAGGACACCACAGCCTTGCGGGTAAGTGCCGTGTCATGCTGTGTGGGGGGGTGTTCCTTGTTTGCCGACCCCCAAAAGAAAAACCCACCAGCCGCCACTGCAGTATATACTGATAGCCTTTGCTACCTCATCTATAATAAAGCTGTTAGTTTACATGGTTGGATATGAACACAGGTTCACCTAAAGATTGACACTAAACAAACAGGTCCCTTAGCTCTGTTCTCCTTCAAAATTACACGTAGATCAATGTTTTGAATTGCATGGGACCCACCATTTGGGGTTGATTTCCTAAAGGCAAATAGGCTGTTCACTTTGCAAGAGAATATTACTTTGCAAGGGAATTTTCCCGTAGCTTAGTGAATGTGATGAAAATGCAATTCAGTTTTGGGCATTACTATAGCTATTATGTTTGTGGACCATACTCCTAGTTATTAAAGAGGAAACTGCATAGAAAAATTACATTAAACAATTTATTTTGTTTTAATTTTTTTGTACATTTCTCACTCAGAATGTAAAAAATGTCATGGACTACTTAGACTACTTGTAATGTAATAAATGTGTAAGGCCTAAAATGCCGTAGCACCCCAACTGCAGAGCAGGTTCTGTTATGTCTTAAGTCTTACATTCATAATAAAGTCATTTGGGAAAAAGGAAGTATGCCCTTTTATACAGTATAGGAATTAAATATCACAACTGCAGAAATTTTTTTATTTTTTTTTTAAATGGCAGTTATGACTGCATTTTTGTGACCAGTATTATGTCTGGACTGTTTCATTCCCTTCCAGCCCAAGTCATTATTCAGATTTCAGCACTGTCACAGTTTAAATGACAATTACTCAGTCATGCAACATTGTACCCAAATTAATTTTGTATCTTTTTCTGAGACAGATAGAGCTTTCTTTTGGCAATATTTAATTACCTCTGTTTTTTTTTTTTTTGCTATATAAATAAAAACATACTGAAATTTGTGGAAAAAAAACACATTTCTTTTAGTATTTGTTATACATATTTGTACATACATAATCCTTCTTTATAAATGTAGGCCAAATGTATTCTGCCACATTTCTTTGGTGAAAATAACTCAAATCAGAATATATTTGTTAGTCATTGTGAAACTTATATAGCCTACAAACTATGGTATATATATATTTGAAAATGGATCAATCAATCCATATGTTTTGACAGATTATATAATTTCTAGAGGCCCTAAAATGTAAGGTTATGGCAAATACCCCCAAAATGGCCCCTGTTTAGAAAGTAGCAAGTTTGAGGTAATTAGTAAGAGGTATGGTGAGTTTTCTTAAGTTTTATTTGTTGGCCAAAATTCTTTTAAAAATGATGAAAGTAAAGAAAAGGTTGTAATTTTAATAAGTTAAATCTCACACACAGCATAAGCATACTTACATTTACAACTAAATACACATTCTGCTACTCCTCTCAAGTATAGGGATTTCCTCATGTATGAGATTTCACAGCCTAGTCACATATAGGGGTCGGGTCCAAAATCTAAAGAGCACCTTTAGGTTTTCTAGAGGCATAAATTACACATCTCATTTCTTGACTACTTATAACATTTTTGGAGGCTCTGGATCACCAGGATAGTGGAAATGGCCACATTTTGTAAAGAAAACACCTCAGGAATTGTCTAAGTGAAATATTGAGTCTTTATAGAAATACAATTTTTTTTTAAATCTGGAAAGAAAATGAAGTTGTATGTTTTTACACTAAGTCAATTATTAAGATATTTTTAACACACAGATTAGGCATACTTAGAATTACACCTCAAAACACATTCTGCTACTCCTATTTATGGCAATACCACATGTGTAAGACTAGCCACATAGAGAGGCCCAATATCCAAGATGGACCTTCAGGCCTTCTAGGAGCATAAATTACACATCTAATTTCCTGACTACCTATCACATTTTTGGAGGCCCTGGAGCACCAAGACAGTAGAACCACCTATACAATAAACACATTGTTTGAAAGAAAACACCCCAAGGTAATATGTAACAGGCACAAAGAGTCTTTTCAGAAATGTCATTTTTTTGCCACGTTTTTGAAAAATCTGTAAAGAAAACAAAAATGTATTAATTTACACAAATTCATCAATTATTAAAAACACAAAAGTAGAACAACAGTGCTATCCTTCACTGTTGCAAAAAAGATGGATAAAAATATGGGATGTAGGAGGTACGTGGCTACCGCGCTGCTGAATGGACGCCTGACATCGCAGCTCCACTCCAACAACAGGAATCTGTGCATTTCCAGACTCTTCTGAAGTGCTCTACTCACCCTGACATCTGCCTTAAGTGCCGCACAGTGCCCGAAGATGACTCACAAGAGAAAAGAAGCCACTCTCCTGAAGAAACTTCACAACTTCTTCCCTCCTGCCAGAGACAAAAATTAAAATGGCGCTGACGGCTGCTCCCCGGCTTCCTCCGGTGGCTCTCACTCTGCTACACAGAGTCCAAGCTCCTAGAGGGGCACTAATCAACATTCACCAGATGCCTCCACACTGCTGTCCCATAGTCCTGCAAAATCCAAACCTCGTATGACAGCTGACAGTATCATGGTGAGTGCATACCAGGAGTCTCTGGAGGACACGAGAGAACTGACAAAATCAGTCAATGCCTTTTCCACCACCAACCAGTCTATCACAGATACCACATTAAAAGACATGCTTTTCTCTCTCCACAACTCTCTGCGTGCGGACATGATGGAATGCATGAGAAATTTCAAACATGAGGTAGAAGAGCTGGGAGGTAGAGTCAATCATGTAGAGAAAAAAGGGGTGAATATGCCTTATCTTTTAACTCCTTGGTGGATGCACACAATGACCAGTCTCATGAGGTAACATGGCTTAAAGCCAAAGTAACTGACCTTGAAGATAGGTCACGCAGGAACAACCTAAAAGTGCATGGCGTTCCTGAAACTATTCAACCTGCACAACTTCAACAATATGCCCGGGACCTCATGAAATCTTTCCTACCTTCTGTGTCTGGTTCAGACCTGGTCATTGATAGAATTCACCGTCTTCCCAAACCATCTCATATTCCAGAAAACATCCCTAGAGACATGTTGATGCGTGTACACTTCTTCCACATTAAAGAGCAGTTTATGCTAGCTTTCCGCAAACACCCTCATCCCCTAGAAAAGTACTCACGTCTTCATTTGTTTGCAGACCTCTCGCAATACACTATGCAAAAACATAACAAAAGCACTTTGCAATCATAGCATTGTGTACAGATGGGGCTATCCAACCATGACCCATGATGGCAAATCTTCAGTGATCACATCATTAGAAGAAGGCCTCACCCTGCTCCATGCCTGGGACATTCTTCCTGCACAGTCCCCTGAAAGTTCCCCCTCCTCCTCTAAACTGGATACTCACAATGACTGGCAAGTGATCTCACATAAGAGGAAAAACAAAACCCACAACACCTGAATACCTATGTACCAAAACAAATCTTATCTACTTGATTCCTGCAGAATTGTGAAGCTTACAGGCCACAAAATTCCTCTCCTGAGAAATGTGCAGTAAACCTGCCAACAGATTCACGTTGGAATCTTCTTTTTTACCTTGTTACACAGTTTGACTTTTTTTGTTATTCTTTTTATTTTTTTTCTACTGATCTGACCTACCTGAGATGGATCAAGAATATTCTGAAACTGGACACCCTTACCTGTGTTGAAACTCGTGAACACCCAAATACTGGATCTTTCGGAGACGCTACAGACTCTATGAGGTATTGCTATCATTATTCATTAACTGTTGATTATGGCACTTAAAATAATAACTTTTAATGTGCACAAATTAAACCATCCGACAAAAAGATCCTCAGTCTGGAGAGAAGCTCTCAAGTTACACTCAGACATCTTGTGTATACAGGAGACACATTTTATGGCTATTAATCCTCCATCTTTCCATCACAAGAATTTTCCACATATATTTACGGCCTATGCATCTAACAAGCAAAAAGAAGTGCTCACTGCCATTAAGGACTCAATTGCCTTCTCCCTTCAGCAGCTACAAGCAGATCCAGAAGGAAGATATTTGATCCTGGTGGGAATATTCAATAATAAGCTATACACTATAGTCAACTTATATGCTCCCAACACTCATCAACTCTGCTTCCTGCGGAAATTATTTTGCAAAATCAACATGATTAAAAAAAGAGTATTGATAATGGAGACTATAACCTTTTGGTAGACTAAAAGATGGACACAACCTCTAAATTTAAATGCCCTTTGCCCATGCTTCAGTCTCTGCTCCATGCTGAGGGTGTTTATGATGCTTGGAGATGTCAGCACTCAAATGAGTGAGACTACACCTTTCATTCCTCCAGACATTCATACTCCTGAATAGACTTAATCCTGGTTGATAAACTCCTACTACAAGCAATATCCTCCTCCACCATACACGAAACCAGGTGGTCTGATCATGCACCTGTCTCTGTATCAGTGATGGAAGAATATTCACCAGTGCCAGCCTATGTGTGGCATGCTAACTCCCGAATATTCCATCAAGCCTCTTATGTGACCTCCATATCTAACCACTTAAAAGAATATTTTGCATTGAATGCTCAATGTGTGTCTAACCCTTTCACCTTGTGGTGCGCCCACAAGGCCTTTATTAGAGGAATTATCAGAGGCAGAGGACACTTCAATTAGATCACCTCCTTGAGGAGATTAAAATTCTGGAATCCCATAACAAAAATACAGCAAAAATATGTACAGCACAAAAACTGTCCAAACTACGTTCTGATCTCAGACTCATACTTATAGAACAATATTATAAACATATTAACTCCCTTAAATTAGCACACTACTTTTCTGGCAATTGAGCTGGCAAATTTCTAGCTCAGAGACTAAGAGAATGTAAAGCCCAATCAAAAATTCCCTACTTGGTTTATAAAATGGACAAGAGTAAAATCTATAACCCACAAGATATAGCAAACACCTTTGCTGAATATTACTCCTCTCTATACAATCTCAGGGAAGATCCTAACACTCCACACTTTCTGAGAGATCTAAAACTCCCTAATTTGTCTCAAACACAATTGACGTCCCTTAACTAATCTATCACTAAACCTGACATTCAGAAGACGATTGCGGTAGGTCCCCGTGACCTGGTGGACTACCAAATGATTACTGCAAAATGTTTGAGAGCTCCCTCTCCCCAACACTGAACTCAATCTACTCTAAAGCGATGTCCTCTGCCTCTTTCCCTTCTGAAATGTTGAAACCATATGTTGTTACCATCCCAAAACCAGGGAAATAACCTACTACCCCTGCTAACTTTAGGCCCATCACCCTACTAAATACGGACATGAAACTTTATGCCAAAATTCTAGCTCATAGACTTCTCCCTATCCTACCTACTCTGATCAAACCTGACCAAATGGGCTTCATATCAGGCAGACAGGCATCAGACGCCACAAGGAGAGTCATTGATATAATTCAATATGCTAGGTCCCATCAGATGCCTTCTCTGCTTCTCTCTTTGGATGCGGAGAAGGTACAACAGGGTTCATTGGGGATATATGACACACACCCTCCAAAAGTTTAGCTTCTCTGTTCCCATCCTATCTGCTATCCTAGCTTTATATTTCTCTCC
The DNA here is from genome assembly GCF_042186555.1 of Aquarana catesbeiana. Classification (NCBI taxonomy): domain Eukaryota; kingdom Metazoa; phylum Chordata; class Amphibia; order Anura; family Ranidae; genus Aquarana; species Aquarana catesbeiana. The sequence continues at coordinate 176,841,440 of NC_133326.1, forward strand.
CTGCACACACGTTTACACATCTAATATGCTATCCCTCCCCTTTTCCTTAACCAATGGAATAAGACAAGGGTGCCCTTTGCTCCCCTCAATCTTTAACCTCCTTATAGAGCCATTAGCTGAAACAGTCAGGACACATCCCAACAACATAGGTTTCCCTTTTTTAGACAAATCCCACAACATAAACCTGTTCGCTGACGACATTATACTTTTTCTGACATCACCAATCACATCGTTACCTCACGCCCATGACATTCTCAATACATTCAGTCAAATCTCCTACTACAAAGTTAATTTCATAAAATTGCTTATTCTAGGGTTAGGCCTTTCTCCTCAACTCCAGTCCCACCTACAAACTAGCTTCTCCTACACGTGGAATAATTTAAAGTGGTTGTAAACCCTTACAGACCACTTTGTGCTACAGGTAAGCCTATAATAAGGCTTACCTGTAGCTACCCAGGAGATCTCCTAAGCCTGCACGGTTTAGGAGATATCCCCTGTATTTGCACGTGCCAATGTCATCGGCACATGCGCACTGACACAAACTAAATGCGCGGGAGTGACGTCATCGTGGCTCCAGCCAATCACAGTGCTGGAGTCACGATGCTCGGATGTAACCCCAGGGAGTGATGCCGGCCGCCGGAGCTGTGTACGAGCACTGTAGCGAGGGCTTCAATCTCAGGTGAGTATTACATAATGAGCTAGTATGCTATGCATACTAGCTCATTATGCCTTTGTCTTGAAGGTGTTAGTTTTTTTTTTTTTACAACCACTTTAAGCATACCCTATCTGGGATTACATCTAACAGCAGATCCCCCAAAACTTGCAAATGCCAACTACGTACCATTATTTGATAAAATCACAAAAGAAACAAAACAAATGGCCAAAAGTGGAACTATCTTGGTCTGGACGTGTAGCATCCTTTAAAATGCTCCTACTCCCTCAAATACTGTAAAATTTCTGCACTCTCCCCTTCCCACTTAATAGTAATCACCTAAAATCACTTAATTCCCTCCTTAAACAATTAATTTGGGGCTCCAAATTACCTAGATGCTCTAAAGCTCTCCTGATTAAACATAGAAGCGAAGGCGACATGGGATTAATTGATATAAAAGACTACTTCTGTGCTTCCATACTCACACAATTCAAACACTGGTTCACCCCAACCCTGACATACTCTGGAGCAGCATTGAACAGGCCCTATGCCCAGCGGCGAACCTGCGCTCTCTTCTAATTCTGGACATATGGAAACCATTTTCCTTAAACCAACTTCTGATCACTATACAAGCCTCCTTAATAGCATGGAGAGAATTTCATAGACTGACACCTTTGCCTTCAGGAAAAAACAATATCCCCATTCTTATTACCGTCCTAGTAAACACAATCCCAAACATTACTCTCTTAGATTGGCTACTTAAAGGTATCAAATGTGTTGAAGACCTATACGGCAACAATACACTCAAATCATTTGAGGAACTCAAAATAGAATTCAATCTTCCTCCCTCTGAAGGCTATAAATATTTCCAAATCTCCCACTTCTTGAAATCCTTAGGAACTCACCATATCTTCCTTCAAGACACAGTATGGCAATTCTACACAAAGATCTATGTGCCCTGTAAAGGCATATCTTTTTTCTACTATCTTTTTCAACACAAACTCATTTTTACCAGATCACCTCCTTATCAAAAATGGGAATCTGACTTAGGCATCACGACTTCCCAGTGGCAATATGCATTCAAAACAACATACAAAGCTTCCAGATGTGTAAACCACTGGGAACTCTCCCAAAAATAGCTTTAAGGTGGTATCTTACACCATACAGGTTGTCTAAATTTGGTCAACTCAAATCACCACTATGCTGGCGAGACTGTGGCACAGTGGGAAATATGCTCCATGTGTTTTGGTCCTGTAAGCATCTTACTAGCTTCTGGAATACCATATTCTGAGTTATTTCAAATATTACAGGAGTCTTTACATCACCAAACCCTAGTATGGCATTATTAAATTTAGGTATTGAAAGTTTTCCTCCCTATTTTTGTACAGTAGTCACTCATGTCTTATTGGCATCCGGATCACTTATAATGAAATATTGGAAATCCGCAAGGTTTCTAATGCATCTGAAGTACTTGAAATTACACAGTCTCACTTATATATGAATCTTCACTAGCTAATAAAAGTGGTACTAGAAAGAACTTTGATGCACAATGGAAAATATGGACTGATCTGACAGTATCCATCACCAGTGATTCTCAACTCCTGTCCTCAGGATCCACTAACAGGCCAGGTTTGCAAGATAACTGAAATACATCACAGGTAGGGATGAGCCGAACACCCCCTGGTTCGGTTCGCATCCAGAACATGCGAACGGGCAAAAAATTTGTTAGAGCACGCGAACACTGTTATGCCCCGTACACACGGTCGGATTTTCCGATGGAAAATGTCCGATCGGAGCGTGTTGTTGGAAATTCCGACCATGTGTGGGCTCCATCGGACATTTTCCATCGGATTTTCCGACACACAAAGTTGGAGAGCAGGAGATAAAATTTTCCGACAACAAAATCCGTTGTCGGAAATTCCGATCGTGTGTACACAAATCCGACGGACAAAGTGCCACGCATGCTCCAAATAAATAAAGAGATGAAAGCTATTGGCCACTGCCCCGTTTATAGTCCCGACGTACATGTTTTACGTCACTGCGTTTAAAACGATCGGATTTTCCGACAACTTTGTGTGACCGTGTGTATGCAAGACAAGTTTGAGCCAACATCCGTCGGAAAAAATCCTAGGATTTTGTTGTCGGAATGTCCGAACAAAGTCCGACCGTGTGTACGGGGCATTAGGCCCGGTTCACACTCATGCGAGTTCATAACGAATGCGATGCGTCAAAAGCACTTTAAATTTGCATGTCATCCCTAAAGTCATTGTTTTCAATGACGGGCGTTCACATACATGCGTTGCGATTCCTCTACGAATGCGATAGAAAAAAGGGTCTTATGTGAGTTTACTGCCTTGCGAATTTAGTCTCCATAGACATCAATGTAAATCGTTTTCTTGAATCGCATTGATGGTTCACATATGTGCGAATTCATAACCTCCAGCTCCTCCTCCCAGTACTGCCGCCTCACTTCCTGTTTCCTGTCTCATGTCCATATGCAAACAGATAAGATGGCCCCCATGCGTCGGAACAGCATTGTCAATGAGGAGCTCAACAGGCTTGTCCGTGACATGCCATATATATGGGACAGCCATATACCTGAATATAAAAATAATGCCCAGAAGGGCAGAGGCTGGGAAGAAATTTGTAAAACTTTGTATTCAGACTAGGAAGACTTCACACCACAAGTTTGCAAACATAAACGTAAGTAGATATTTATTCATCCCACTCACTACCAATCCCTCTGACCACCAATGTAAGGGCATGCATGTCTCTGACCACCCATGTAAGGGCATGCATCCCGCTGAACACAAATCCCTCTGACCACCAATGTAAGGCCATGTAAGGCCATGCATCCCACTGACCACCAATGTAAGGGCATGCATCCCGCTGACCACCCATGTAAGGGCATGCATCCCACTGACCACAAATCCCTCTGACCACCAATGTAAGGCCATGTATCCCACTGACCACCAATGTAAGGGCATGCATCCCACTGACAACCGATGTAATGACATGCATCCCACTGACCACCAATGTAAGGGCATGTATCCCACTGACCAACAAGGTAAGGGCATGTATCCCACAAATGACCAATGTAAGGGCATGCATCCCACTGACCACCAATGTAAGGGCATGCATCCCGCTGACCACCCATGTAAGGACATGCATCCCACTGACCACAAATCCCTCTGACCACCAATGTAAGGCCATGTATCCCACTGACCACCAATGTAAGGGCATGCATCCCACTGACCACCAATGTAAGGGCATGCATCCCGCTGACCACCAATGTAAGGGCATGTATCCCAATGACCAATGTAAGGGCATGCATCCCACTGATGACCAAACCAGTGTTGTTCCCACTCACCACCAATTAATTGTTTATGTTTTATTTGATTACAGAAGAACTCATACGTACTAGGTGGCAAAGCCTCAAGGATACACTTCAAAGACACCAGAGACTGGAGCGTGAAGCACGAAGTGGGTCTGGTGCTGCCCCAAAGCGTCCCTATGCCTTTGCCAGATACCTGGATTTTCTCAAGCCATTTCTAGAATTAAGGAAGTACGTTTACATACAAGAATACCTCTCTCTACCATCCCTCTCTAATTTACCCGTCCTCCCCCTAACCTTTGCTTCTCGGGCTATCATCTTTAGTTAGAATTTCAAGTATCAACTTTTGTATTTCAGCACAGAAGCAAGTTGGGAAAAGGAGGAGGAAGAGGGAGAGGAGCATGCTGCTATTGTTGACGTAGATGAGGGAGTATCATTTGCTTGCACAAACATAGAGGATTCATCGTCTATGGAGGTAGAGGGTGACACAATCGAGGTACATGAATCATCTACTCAGCAGCAAGATAATTAGCATACTGACATTTCTACACCTTCCAACAGAAGGCAAAGGCAAACATATACCTCACGCAGGAAGCGAAGCAACAGGGCAGCAGAACAGGTGGAAGACCAAGACGAGACAAATAAATTACTCAATATAGTGTCAGTGATCACTGATCAAATTGATGTCCAGCGATGCCCTTATACTATGTTTGCCCTAAGTTTGATGCCTCTTCTCAAAGAGGTCTTGCCAGACCATTACTTCAATATGAGGATTGCAGTGCAACATTGCATACATTCCTTCACTATGCCACGCCATATTTCAGAGCCAACACACGAGAGTACTAGTACTCAAATAATTACACCCATTTCTTCTGCTTCAAAGCCTGCACCAAACCCTTATCCTTCTAGTTTTTCTGACCACTCAAGCATATATGAGACCCCCAGATCAAGAATCCCATATCCCATTCCTCCACCAATTGCTTCCTTAATGACCCCTCCAACTAGAACCCCGGATATGACAAGAGCAATGAAATTGAGTCCAAGCGACTCAATTCCTCACCATTTCCTACAACAAAGCAGAGTACCACAGCTCTACAATCAAATGCCATCCATGCCAAACCACTATCCACCTGTGTCAAGACCTATGGAACAGCTCAAACCAATCATTCCAAGTCCTTATCCATATAGAAATCAATCACTTGAAGTTAATTCAATTGAGCCTACAACAAATGCACAATATGGGCCACCGAGTGAACCACCGGATAGAGTGATATCCCCGCCTGTGCCTTTGAGGCAAGCAACGCCTGAGCAACAGAGTGTTACAACATATTTGAATTTATAGATGCCTACCTCTTGAATGGCACTGCCACTTTCATGTTGTTAATCCATATTGGATTTGTTTATGTTATGTTTTGTATTTTTTAGTGGATTTGCATCCCACCTCTGACCACCAATGTCAAGGCTTGTATCACACCTCTGACCAAAATGTAAGGGCATGCATCCTACTGACCAGCAATCCTACTGACCACCAATGTAAGGGCATTTATCCCACTGACAACCAATCCCACTGACCACCAATGTCAGGCCATGTATCCCACCTCTGACCAAAATGTAAAGGCATGCATCCTACTGACCAGCAATCCCACTGACCACCAATGTAAGGGCATTTATCCCACTGACAACCAAACCCACTGACCACCAATGTCAGGGCTTGTATCCCACCTCTGACCAAAATGTAAAGGCATGCATCCTACTGACCAGCAATCCCAATGACCACCAATGTAAGGGGATTTATCCCACTGACAACCAATTCCACTGATCACCAATGTCAGGGCTTGTATCCCACCTCTGACCAAAATGTAAAGGCATGCATCCTACTGACCAGCAATCCCAATGACCACCAATGTAAGGGAATTTATCCCACCGAGAACCAATCCCACTGACCACCAATGTCAGGTCATGTAACCCACCTCTGACCAAAATGTAAAGGGCTGTGGTGCGATTATGCAATATGGGCCCGCCCCGAGTGAACCACCGGATAGAGTGATATCCCCGCCTGTACCTTTGAGGCTAGCAACACCTGACAAACAGAGTGTTACTACTTTTTTGAATTGATAGATGCCTACCTGTTAAATGGCACTGGCACTTTCATGTTGTTAATCCATATTGGATTTGTTTACGTTATGTTTTGTATTTTTTAGTGGATTTGCATCCCACCTCTGACCACCAATGTCAGGGCTTGTATCCCACCTCTGACCAAAATGTAAGGGCATGCATCCTACTGACCAGCAATCCCACTGACCACCAATGTAAGGGCATTTATCCCACTGACAACCAATCCCACTGACCATCAATGTAAGGTCATATATCCCACCTCTGACCAAAATGTAAAGGGCCGTGGTGCGATTATGCAGTGTGAGCCCATCCCGAGTGAACCACCGGATAGAGTGATATCCCCACCTGTACCTTTGAGGCTAGCAACGCCTGAGAAACAGATTGTTACTATTATTTTGAATTGATAGATGCCTACCTGTTAAACGGCACAGCCTCTTTCATGTTGTTAACCATATTGCATTTGTTTACGTTATGTAAAACTTTTTTGGTCCATACCAACTTTTCAGGTCCGCATGGATTATGCAGTGAGATACATGTACAAAAGTAGGAGGAAGAGAGAGAGTACAAGAGTGAGGTGGAGGTTTAGGTGCTTCTTTTTGGACAAGAAAAGTGAAAATGTCCAGTATGTCCATAAAGACTATAGAAACAGATAGGAAGTAAGAGGGTCAGAGGAAGTAGGATGGTCTGAGAAAGTTGGAGGGTCTGAGGAAGTGAGAGGGTCTGAGGAAGTGAGAGGGTCTGAGGAAGTGAGAGGGTCAGAGGAAGTGAGAGGGTCAGAGGAAGTGAGAGGGTCAGAAAAAGTGAGAGGGTCAGAGGAAGTGAGAGGGTCAGAGGAAGTGAGAGGGTCTGAGGAAGTTAGAGGGTCTGATTAAGTTAGAGGGTCTGATTAAGTTAGAGGGTCTGAGGAAGTTAGAGGGTCTGAGAAAGTAAGAGGGTCGGAGAAAGTTAGAGGGTCTGAGGAAGTGAGAGGGTCTGTGGAAGTTAGAGGGTCTGATTAAGTTAGAGGGTCTGAAGAAGTTAGAGGGTCTGAGGAAGTGAGAGGGTCAGAGAAAGTTAGAGGGTCTGAGGAAGTGAGAGGGTCAGAGGAAGTGAGAGGGTATGAGAAAGTTAGAGGGTCATACTAAATTTGACTTGAAGGAAGAGATCGAGTGAGGGGGAGAAAGCATGAAGGGTGAGAGAAAGGGAAGAAGGAGACAGAGTATTATCTCCTCGTTATGTGATTCTTTACAATGTTTGAAGTTTGATTGTTTCCCAAAAATGTTTCAAAAAGTATGTAATTACATGAAGATTACAAATTAAAAAAATAAAAAATGTTTTTGGGAAGACAACTATGGTGTGATATCTGTCTGCATTGCTTCTATTGCTTACTATTACTTACAATGGCACAAATCTCATGTACCATGACCAGTACAGCTTACCTCCTGGAGCCTATAAACCCAATTGTAAGTATATTGCTTATCGATGTGTATTTGTCTATTGATGCACTGATTGGAGACGTCAGGGTTAGGCTACATTTTATGGTTAGGGTTACGGAAAGGGTTAAGGTTGTCTGTAATGAGGATATGGTATGGGAAGATCAATATGTACACAACACACTCTGTAAAATAATGACACGTGAACCGTATCAAATTCAATTTTTTATTTTTAATGATGAAAATTGACACCATGCAAATATGTGAAGCAGAGTACAGCATTTTAACCTATTGCATTGAGCTGCCATGATAGCTGCCCATTTGCTGACATAAAGTACTCTGTGAAGTCCTGGCGCACATTTCCCCCACTGTAGTTGCCACAGGTTCTGATCCATGTTGGATCTTCGAGGTCATGCATCAAAGAGTCCTCAAATAGGTACCCATCTCAAGCACGAACAAAATTGTGCAATGCACGTGCTGCTTGCACTGCACCAATGGCATGCTGCATACTAAGGCTGATAGGTGAGTGCAGGAAACGCCACTTATTGGCAAGTATGCCAAAAGCACACTCCACTACACGTCTTGCCCTTGACAGTCTGTAATTTAATATCCTCTTTGCAGTGGAAGTCCCCTGTTTGCATATGGCCGTAGAAGGCGATCAGAAATAGGGAATGCCTCATCCCCAACAGAGACCTAAGGCTCCAGAGGTCGATTTGTTCCAGGAAGTGGGAGATTATCAGGAAGATTCAGTGAGTTTTCTCGAAGCATCTTGCCAAAAGAAGAATGCAAGAAGATGCTGGAGTCAGAGCTACTTCCATATGATCCTATATCCACATAGGTAAAGGAATAATTGGCATCAGCCACTGCCATTAGGACAAATGAAAAATATTTTTTATAGTTAAAATACTTTGAGCCACTACGAATTGGGCTGATTATTCTGATCTACTTTCCATCTATTGCACCCACACAATTTGGGAAATTGCAACGCTCCCAAAAAACTTTGGCAATTTTAGCCAAGTCTTCCCTAGTTGGCTTCTTCATCACCAAGTCCTTTAAAACTAGCCAGATAGCTGCACAGGTTGTATGCACAATAGAACTCACGGTCGATTTGCCCAACTTGAATTTGTATTGTAAACTGGCGAAAGAATTGCCGGTAGTCAGGTACCTGTAAGTAAGGAGAAGGAGAATTAATTGTGTGCTTACTTTTTTTGGTTTTAAAGACGAGGTGGCGTAGTGTACACAACACCTACATCAAATACCTGAGGCCAAGAGTGGATCAGCTGCCACGACAAGTAAAAAAAGCATACACATTTGCTGGCTATCTGGCTTTTTATTAAATATGTTACCTTAAGGTGACAAGTAATCGCTCAGCTGGCTCCACACTATTTCGGAAAGTGGTGTTCTGATGCTCCACGCTGCTGTAGATCAGTTGAAGCAATTTGTCGAAACTGAAATTTAAATATATACAGAGAAGAGGTAAGATTACATAGATAAAGGAAGGGAGGAGGTAACAGATAAGGAAGTGAGGTGAAAGGGGGGAAAATTAGGATAAGGGGGAGAAGTGGGGAGAGGGAGGGAGGTTGGATACAGAGCAGAGGGATGTATTGGGTTATGGAGGGTGACGGATGGAGGGGGTAAGGGAAAGTAGGGGTGAGGGATAGATGGGTGACGTATAGTGGGGGGAGGGATAGCAGGATGAGGGATATTGGGGTGGGAGGGTTGTTCGGATACCGGTTACGGTGAAGGTTAGGGATGGAGGGGGGAGTGATGTAGGGTGAGGGATGGAAGGGGGGGTGTAGCATAAAGACAGGTCTGGAGGAATGGGGAGAAAAAGTATAATTGCTCACCTGTCAACTGACATACAAGTGTAGTTGAAAAAATTTTCATTATGTTGACGTAGATCATTGTAGATCATCTTGAACTGTGCTCTTTCCTCCTATTTGCAATTACAGGGTGTACCCAGTATCTTCTGGTTGACAGCATCATCATCTTCCTCCTCCTCAGCCTGGCTTTTTTCTTTTTTATAATGACTGCAGCAGTAGCAGTAACCACTGCTGCCATAACCAAAAACAATGAATGGTACATTATCCTACACTCCTCTCTACACACTCTCCACACACGCCACAAAAACCAGTAAGTAAATAAAGCTATTTTTTTTTTTTTACGTCAGCATAAACACTGGGTTCCATTGGCCAGAGATGAAATCGCAGTCACCTCCCAAAATTAGAACTATTCCTGTAGAATCGTTATAAATTCGCAACAAACACATAATGAATTCGCAAAGAAGATTCGCAACGCTATCAGGTCAAAATCGCAATAAATTTGCAACGCATCAGTGTGAACCGGGCCTTAAAGTCTATGGGACACGAACATGAATAATCAAAAGTGCTCATTTTAAAGGCTTATATGCAAGTTATTGTCATAAAAAGTGTTTGGGGACCTGGGTCCTGCCCTCGGGGACATGTATCAATGCAAAAAGAAGTTTTAAAAACTGAAGTTTTTTCGGGAGCAGTGATTTTAATAATGCTTAAAGTGAAACAATAAAAGTGTAATATTCTTTTAAATTTCGTACCTGGGGGGTGTCTATAGTATGTTTCCCATGTTTAGAACAGTCTGACAGCAAAATGACATTTCTAAAGGAAAAAAAGTCATGTAAAACTACCATCGCTAGCACCGGCTATAATGAATTGTCGGTCCGGCAATACACATAAAAGTTCATTGATAAAAACGGCATGGAATTTCCCCTCAGGGTAACCCTGAACCAAAATTTAAAAAAAAATGCGTGGGGGTCCCCCTCAAAATCCATACCAGACCCTTCAGATCTGGTATGGGTTTCAAGGGGAACCCCGCGCCAAATTTTTTTTTAAAAATGGCGTGGGGTCCCCCAAAAATCCATACCAGACCCTTATCCGAGCACGCAACCTGGCAGGCTGCAGGAAAAGAGGGGGGACGAGAGAGCGCCCCTCTTCCTGAACCTTACCAGGCCACATGCCCTCAACATTGGGAGGGTGCTTTGTGGTGACCCCGCCCCCTCTGACAACTCGGGGAAAGCCACAGGGAAGTCCCCGTGCATCAGAGGAGGGCGGGGTCACCAGGTGGCCCCACCCTCTGTTATATAAGAAGTGTCAGAAGAACCAAAGTGCCACACGGCGGAAGACTTCCACTGAGGCGGAGCGGAGAAGAAGCCGGAGGAAGATGCGGGACGAGAAGAGCAGAGGAAGAAGAAGATGGAGAAGAAGAAGATGGAGGAAGAAGAAGAACTTAATAAAGGACTTGTCAAAAACCATCTCTTGTGTTTTTTAACCTTTTTGACACTTTTATTGTGAAATGGTAGGGGTACATTTGTACCCCATTACCAATTCACACAGGGGGGGGATCTGGGGGTCCCCTTGTTAAAGGGGGCTTCCAGATTCTGATAAGCCCCCCACCCACAGACCTCCACAACCACCGGGCAAGGGTTGTGGGGATGAGGGCCTTCTCCCCATCAACATGGGGACAAGGTGCTTTGGGGGCTACCCCAAAGCACTTTCCCAATGTTGAGGGCATGTGGCCTGATATGGTTCAGGAGGGGAGGCCGCTTTCTCATCCCCCCTCTTTTCCTGCAGCCTGCCAGGTTGCGTGCTTGGATAAGGGTCTGGTATGGATTTTTGGGGGACCCCACGACATTTTTTTTTAATTTTGGCACGGGGTTCCTCTTAAAATCCATACCAGACCTGAAGGGTCTGGTATGGATTTTGAGGGGGACCCCACGCCATTTTTTTTTAATTTTGGCACGGGGTTCCCCTTAATATCCATACCAGACCTGAAGGGCCTGGTATGGAATTTAGGGGGACCCCCATGCATTTTTTTTTTAATTTTGGTTCGGGGTTCCCCTGCGGGGAAAGTCCATGCCGTTTTTATCAATGAACTTTTATGTGTATTGCCGGACCGACAATTCATTATAGCTGGCGCTAGAGATAATAGTTTTACACGACTTTTTTTCCTTTAGAAATGTAATTTTGCTGTCAGACTGTTCTAAACACGGGAAACATGCGCCCCTTTACAGGCATATTATAGACACCCCCCAGGTACGAAAAATTAAAGGAATACTATATTTTTATTATTTCACTTTAAGCATTATTAAAATCACTGCTCCCGAAAAAACAACCGTTTTTAAAACTTTTTTTGCATTGATACATGTCCCCTGGGGCAGGACCGAGGTCCCCAAACACTTTTTATGACAATACCATGCATATAAGCCTTTAAAATGAGCAATTTTGATTTCTCCCATAGACTTTTCAAATTTGCCGTGAACACCCCAAATTGTTCGCTGTTCGGCGGCTCAGTGATTGCAGTATTCCAGTCTGTATCTTCCCAAGGTAATACTTAAAATCTGACCTGTTAGTGGGTCCTGAGGACAGGAGTTGAGAACCACTGCTCTACACCCTCTACACATTAATTTAGACACTATTGGGTTGATTTACTAAACCTGGAGAGGGCAAAATCTGTTGCAGCTGTACATGGTAGCCAATCAGCCTCTAACTTCAGCTTGTTTAATTTAGCTTTGAAAAAAAAAAACCTGGAAGCTGATTGGTTTCTATGCAGAGCTGCACCAGATTCTGCACTCTCCAGTTTTAGTAAATCAACCCCTATTCTCATATATAACATTGCTAAACCATAAAATCTGAGAACACGCATTTACCACTTCATCTTTATACCAATATATGCAATGTATCTCTACACATTGATTGAAATCGTCTAAAAATTGCCACAAAAATAAATGTCCATGTGGGTCTACCACTGCCTCTTTACATCAATATATCAAAAATCTGTAAACAACAGTTTTTACTCATTAAATTTGAATTCTAACTTTTGTGCAAACATTTATTTAAAGTGTTCCATGCTCATGTGCAAATCTTGTACTTCCTCTTTACACCAATATGTACTGTGCGCCAATGGCCAATTGGAAAGGTTACTGTATATGGACACTTTTTTAGTACCAATGGATTGATCTTCTGCTTGCTAAGTAGGGCTGTAACATTTGGTCATTATAATCAACATCTCCCATGGACTGATTGTAGTCATGTTGTAGTCATAATCAGGTTCTTGGAGCAGGCCGTGCCTTCCTTGGATTTTCATTGAGATGTCTTTGTGGATGAAGGAAATTACACACACATCCTGCTTATTCTTCTATTTAAGAGACAACATGTCTTCATTCTGCAAACTATCAGACTCCCCTTTTCAGCTTGGTGGCAACCAGTTGTGGAAAGCCCATCTGAATTGGTCAAAATGTACCACAGGTTACAGTTTGCTGGAGATAAAGGTGCTGGAAAAGAGACAGGCTGGTGTAAAAGTTGTCCACATAGTGATATCCCTGTTGGAATAGGGGTGATACAAGATCCCACACCTTTTTCCTCTGCTCCTAATTCAGACTGGGCATCCAGTGGGCTGCAAATGGCTGTTTTTTTTCAAAAACCCAGATGTTATATGTTTACCCTGTGGCCCTCTCTAAAGGTTTGTAGAACTTCACCCCATATCTGGCCAGTTTACTTGGGATATGTTGCTTGATGCACAGCCCACCAGTAAAATGGATGAGGGACTCATAAATTCAGATATATTTGTCAGGGCTATACATTTCATGAAATTAGTGGACTAATTTTATAAATTAATCATCATAATCCTAATTGGGGTAATTTCCGGGAGGGTACAGGGAATTGTTGTTAAAGTGTAGAAATCACATAATTATTTCATAGCAGGTCCTGGACATAATGAAGGAATAGAGTGGCCTATGGGCAATGGGAGGTGTAGACCAATAGAACTGCAGTTAATTTTTTTATTTTGTAAGTCCCATATTTAGTGTGAGGCCAAGAAACGCTTTAAATTGGTTCTAAAGTCAGAAGGGTTTTTTTATCTTAATGCATTCTGTGCATTAAGATAAAAAACCTTCTGTGCACAGCAGCCCCCCTCAGCCCCACTAATACTTACCTGAGACCCATTTTGATCCAGCAATGTTGCACGAAAGTCTCGGCTGCTTGGGACTTTACCTCCTCATTGGTTGAGACAGCAGCATGGTGCCATTGGCTCCCGCTACTGTCAATTAAAGTCAGTGAGCCAATGAGCAGATAGAGGGGGTGGAGCCGAGCCACGGTTCCGTGTCTGAATAGTCACACAGAGCAGTGGCTCGGCACGGATTCCCCCATAGCAAGCTGCTTGCTGTGGGGACACTCGGCAGGAGTGAGGGGCCAGGAGTGTGGGCCAGGAGAAGAAGAAGATCTGGGCTGCTCTGTGCAAAACCCCTGCACAGAGCAGGTAAGTATAACATGTTTGTTATTTTTAAACAAACAAAAACAAGACTTTAGTATCACTTTTAATTCTTGAACTGTGATGGGTTTCCACTTAAATGGATAGGTATGAACCGAGCTTAGATTTTTGGTGATATACTGCTGGGCATAAAGTTTGCATTGGCCCATAATAGAATTAAAAAAATCTTCTGTGAAAATAACACAAATTTGAAGGAGTAAAATGTTGGGTTTCTGTACAAATGCCTGTCTGCACTGTAAACGGGTGATTTATAAGCGCTAGCAAATTTAAAGGTAGTCAAACAGGATTTTTTTATGTGCCTATGGGATGCTAGTATGGTCCCTAATCCTTGGTGGCTGATGTGACACCCAACTATTTGTACTTGGCCTTTCATACAGATGTTCTGCATTGCTGGCGCTTGCCATTCATAGGGTGTATTACACTGCTGGCAGTTGCCCGCTTATGTTCAGAATGCCTCATTTATTTTGTTTGGACCCAGTGCTCCTATGAATTGGTTCCTGAACCACTGCTATTCAAGGGTTTATATTCAGAATCTGAGTCTGACAGGGAAAGTTCCTCATTACTCTCATCTGTCATGCTCAGAATCTGGAATGCTTCCTCACTGTAGTTTTTTTTTGGACATGGCAGTCAGGTTCCGGTGAAACTGGTGTATAGTGTTCTGGCATCCCTGCAGTCAGGGACACTGGCTCTGTTGACACTAGTTTAGCAGTGATCAGGATACTAGTGCTGGTGTTTAGTGTTCTGGCCCCACTACAATAAGGAACACTGGCTCTGTTGACACTAGTGTAGCAGTGATTAGGACATTAGTGTGGTGGTGATCAGGATACTAGTGTGGTGGTGATCAGGACAGTGGTATGTGGTAATCAGGACACTGTTATGGTAGTGATCATGACATAGGTATTGCGGTATTTAGGACGCTGGTATGGCAGTGGTCAGGAGACTGGTATGGCAGTGATTAGGATACTGGAATGGCAGTGATCAGGACACTGGTGCTAGTGTATAGTGGTCTGGCATTACTGTAATTGGGGACATTATTCCTGGCGGCGCTGTTGACATTGGGACAAATTACAGGTGGCTGGCTGCAGTTTATTCACACTACACGATAATCAGGGACACTGAATGGTAAAGTATTGTGTGTGATAAACTGTGTACACAGGCTCACAGAGGATGCTGCACCATGTGGAATTTACTTGCATTTATGTTATGTGATTGGACATAGCAACACATGGTACGGGACCAATTTCATTGGTCTCGTACCATGCCATGTGATCGGCCATGTCCTAGATTTTTAAGCACTGTAGTTTGCAAATTGGGTATTATATATTGTTTATGTGCACTAAAATTCAATAAAGTGCATTTCTTTTCAAAAAAATTGATTTGAAAAACAGCTGCGCAAATACAGTGTGATATAAAAATTGAAATACACACCATTTTATTCTCTAGGGTATATATATATATACACTATATTACCAAAATTATCGGGACCCCTGCCTTTACATGCACATGAACTTTAAAGGCATCCCAGTCTTAGTCTGTAGGGTTCAATATTCAGTTGGCCCACCCTTTGTAGCTATAACAGCTTCAACTCTTCTGGGAAGGCTATCCACAAGGTTTAGGAGTGTGTCTATGGGAATATTTGACAATTCTTCCAGAAGCGAATTTGTCAGATCAGGCACTGATGTTGGAGAGAAGGCCTGGCTCACAGTCTGCGCTCTAATTCATCCCAAAGGTGTTCTTTTGGGTTGAGGTCAGGACTCCGTGCAGGCCAGTCAACATCAGTGCCTGACCTGACAACTGCACTTCTGGTAGAAATGTCAAATATTCCCATATACACACTCCTAAACCTTCCCAGAAGAGTTTAAGCTGTTATAGCTGCAAAGGGTGGGCCAACTCAATATTAAACCCTATGGACTAAGACTTAGATTCCAGCAAAGTTCTTGTGTGTAAAGGCAGGTGTCCCAATACTTTTGGTGATAGTGTGTGTGTGTGTGTGTGTGTGTGTGTGTGTGTGTGTGTGTGTGTGTGTGTGTGTGTGTATGTGTGTGTGTGTGTGTATATATATATATATATATATATATATATAAATGTTTGGGGTCCTGAGTAATTTTCAAGCAAAAAAAAATCTATTTTCACATACAGTATATGTGAGAAGTGTTAGAATTGGCCTGGGGCTGAAGTGGTTAATCCAGTCAAATTCAAAGCTATTCACCCAACATATGGATAACTACTTTCAGCTTTCCACTGTAGTAACAAAGAAAGTTTTCTAAAGCCACAAAGCAAATACATTAACCCCTCAACAGTACGCATATATGCGGCCTCAGTGGGCTTTTTTTTCCGTGGGGCCACATATGTGCGTACCTCTCTTTGTGCTGGGATTGTGCCATGTGGCATGCTCCTGGCACAGAGACAGGGCATTAGTATGAGCCCTGGGTCTCGTACTAATGATCGGGACCCAAGACTCCCGATTCCAGGCCACTTAATCACTGTGATAGCCTCTGATTGGCTATCACAGGAAACAGTCACTGTGTGCCCACCCCTGTGTTTACTTCCTCTTCTCAATGGAGAGGAAGATACATTGTATTTTACTCTCCTTGCAGGAGATGAAGATGTAAATAAAAAGAAAAAGTGTGTAAAAAAATAGATAGATCAGGGTTAGAACTAGGTCATTACCAGGGTTAGTTTTAGGGTCAATGCAAGGGTCAAAGGTCAAGGCAGGGGTCAAAGGTCAATGTCAAAGGTCAGGGTCAGTTTTTTTTGGTAGGATTTAAAAAAAAAAATTTTTAAATTAGCATGTGTTAGTAGTGTCAGTGTTTTAGGCAGAATGGAACAAAAGGAAACTGCGTACCTGTCACATACCTGGTTGGAGTCTGAAGTTACGAGGTTGGCCTCCCTTTTATCTCCAGCCCAGGCCCTACTAAGAGTGAGACAGAGGGTGCCAAGGGACAGGAGGAACATGAGTGCCAGTAGGTGTAGGTTGCAGAGCTTGTGGAAGCAGTTGTGGACTCGGAGATTCAGGCAGAACATCAAGTCAGGAACTATGATTATGTTGGGTAGATCAACCGAGATTAAAAGGGAGCTCCACCAGGCTTGCAGTTTCAGGAAATGCGGCTTGCTGAGGCTTCCAGCAGACAGGAGACAGGAGTGCACTGTGTTGGAGCTTGGATGAGAGGAAGCCAGCTCAGGTACTCGGAGGTGGCATGGAGCCAGACAGGAAACAGGTGCAAAGTCAGAGGATCAGCCAGAGTCAGCAGCGAGCGGGCAGCAAATTACCAGGGCATCAGACAAAAGCAACGTCAGGGATAAGCCAAAATGAAGAACCAGTAATCAGCAGTATAATCGGAATCCAAAGGGTATGTCAGAGGTAAGCCAGGTCAGCAACGGATGATTAAACAGGATACAGGCAGGTCACAGGGAAACATCTGAAGACCAGTCAACGCCCTTTAAATAGGCCAACTGGCACTGAAGTGAACTGTGAATGCGCTCCCGTGCACATTCCTTTGCGCATGCGCATTGGCGAACCTGCGATCAGCCAGGTTCCGTATACGCGTGCGTGTGTGATACAACAGTTCTCTTACAGTACCATTGCTTCTGGACCTTACAAACGGGTACAAACAACAAATAACATACACATATGTGGTATTTCTGTGATTGTCAGGAGCAGGAGAATTTATTTTGGGTTATTCTTTGTTGGTAAATTATGGTAATAGCAAGAAATATAAAGCTAAATTTAAAAAAAAAAAACACTTTTTTTTTTACTATTTTGGGCCAGTTTTCCTTTGATTAAAAGAAAAAATCAGGAGATATCTGTTACCATTTACCACCAAAAGAAAGTCCAGCTTGTCCTGAAAAAAAACAAGGTATAATTCACCTAGATACATAAAGTAGCTGTGATGATATGTACAGATTTCCTAACACAAAGTTGCAAAATTGTGTTCAGGCATTAACATTTGTTTTATCCTCAGTCACTAAGGGGTTAACAAAAGTGTGGGCCATTCTCTAAAATTAATGATTTTGCTTTGGACAGTAGATGATCTAACACTATTAATACATATAGTTATAAGGTCAGTACAAATACTTGGCAAATAAAATTTTCTCCTAAGGATTGTAGAAATGAAAATAGGACATTTTGTGTATGATTTTACCATCAATATAGAAATAGTTCTTCGCAATAATAGAACAATAGAATAAAAAAAAAAAAAAACATTTGGATGATTACAGCTAATGGTATCCACAGATAGAGTATAATACATAAGTATAATCTTGTAATATTGTGATCGAGGGAATTGATCCAATTCCCTTGTATGCTCACTATTAAAGAAAATGGATTTTTCCTTTACCTGTAAGACAGGACTCACCTTAGTTGATGGGGCTTTTATTTTGCCTTCTTCTAAACCAGGGGTGTCCAAACTTTTTTCAAAGAGGGCCAGATTTGATGAGGTGAACATGAGAGAGGGCCGTCCATTTTGCGTGACATTCTTTGAACCATTAAAATGAAATGCAAATTAACTAATACACTGCCCAACAAGAATTCTCTTGCCTTTGTGGCTGTGTGTGGTGAAGAGTCTAAGGATGAGCTTGGGTGTGTTATTTGGATATACCATATTTATCGGCGTATAACACGCACAGGCGTATAACACGCACCTTCATTTTAAGAGGGAAGTTTCAGGAAAAATCATACATTTTAATTAAAGAACTGTGAAGCAAAATAAGTGTCAGTGCCCATCAATGCAGCCTAATCAGTGCCCATCTGCAGCCTCACCATTGCCATGAATGCAGCCTCTCCATTGCCATAAATGCAGCCTTTGAATGCGGCCTCACCATTGCAATGAATGCAGCCTCACCATTGCCATTATTGCAGCCTCTGAATGCAGCCTCATCATTGCCATGAATGCAGCCTCACCATTGCCATGAATGCAGCCTCACCATTGCCATCTGTGCAGCCTGATCGATGCCCATCTGCAGCCTCGGAGGGGACATGGAAGGGGGCAGGATAAGCGCCAACCGAATACACACAGGAGAAACTCCTGTTTACTCTGTTGCCTCTTTAATACAATGTCCCACCTCCTATGATAGACAAAACAGTTGTCCAATGCCAGCCCAGGAGACGGAACTTACTATTACAGAGGCCACAGAGTAAACAAGAGATTCTCCTGTATATAATCTGACGGCACTCATCCCGCTCCCTCCCCGTCCCCTCTGAGGCTGCCAAAACGATAAATACGGTATATGTCTTTTGTGGCTCCCAACGAATCTCGAGCGCCATCAGATTACATACAGTGAGTATCTCCTGTTTACTTGGCGGCCTCTGTAATAGAAAGTCCCATCTCCTGGGCCGCCATTGGACCACTGTTCTGTCTATCATAGGAGATTCTCACTGTATGTAATCTGTCGGCGCTCGTCCCGCCCCCCCTCCCTGTCCCCTCTAGGCTTAGATGGGCATCGATCAGGCTTCACTGATGGCAGTGGTGAGGCTGCTGCAATGATGGCAGTGGTGAGGCTGCTGCATTGATGGCAGTGGTGAGGCTGCTGCATTGATGGCAATGGTGAGGCTGCTGCAATGATGGCAGTGGTGAGGCTGCTGCAATGATGGCAGTGGTGAGGCTGCTGCATTGATGGCAATGGTGAGGCTGCTGCATTGATGGCAATGGTGGGGCTGCTGCATTGATGGCAATGGTGGGGCTGCATTGATGTAGACTAATGAGGCTGAATTGATGGCACTTGTGAGGCTGCAGATGGGCATTGATCAGGCTGCATTGATAGCAATGGTGAGGCTGCAGATGGACACTGACCCTTATTTTGCTTCAAAGTTCCTTATTAAAAATTTAAGTTTTTTTCCTGAAACTTCCCTCTTAAAATGAATGTGCGTGTTATACGCCTGTGCGTGTTATACGCCGATAAATACGGTATATATATATATATATATATATATATATATATATATATCCAGATTACCAGTGGGGCCGCATCAAACCAAAACGCGGGCCGCAATTGGCCCGTGGGCCGGACTTTGGACATGCCTGATCTAAACCAAATCTGCTTTATAACAGGCTTAACGTCATGAACCTTTGTCAACCTAGATAATAGCGTAACATTATCTATTATCTACCTAGAAATGAAGGCCATTGCCATTACTTGACAGGGATATTTCACTATTCCATTGGGAATAAACTCATACTCAAAAAATAAAAGTGACAGATCAGCACAGTGCATTCTGTTATTTCTCCAATATATTAATTTATTTGTAATTATTTATACATGTATTGACTTGTATTGACTTTTGCTAGTGCATTTGCAGAACATTACTAGAGTTTAGCAACAATCATGTAAGTGACAATCCAGAGCACTAATTATACACAGTATTGCAGATAACTACTACTTGTCCGTCATAATGATCTAATGGCTTTAGCACTTTTTGTATCACTGACCCGAAACAAGTATGCAGATCAAGAGTTTTTTCTCACTATGACTTCATTTGCTGTCTGCTTGCTGGTAACTGAAGTAATACAATTAGAGGATTAGCATGATTTCCAGACAACTAGGATTGTCAGGTGGGTGATCAGTAATAGAATCCACAATTTTAATTTACCTTACCATGAGAGTTTTTTAAATAGTCCAATTGAAGTAAAGTTTTATGATATTCTGTTGTCCTGCTGCAAAAGAATATGGCATTTTAATGTGTCTGTTTATTATCACTTTATGAAATTGACCTGTGCTTGCAGCATGATTGAAAGTTGGACCACTGCTCTCACACAGAGTGCAACAGTCCAAGCATATAGCTTTCTGAAAAGTAACTCAGTGCTTCATTCAACAGAGCTGCTCAGGGAGCTTAAAGTGGTTCTAAAGGGTGAAGTTTTTTTTAACTTCATGCATTCTATTTATGAAGGTAAAACACCTTCAGTGTGCAGCTCCCCCCTTATTACCCCTTATACTCACCTGAGCCTGATCCTGATCCAGCAATGTGCCATTGGCTCCCACCGATGTTAGTCATAGCCAGTGAGGAGGCAGTGGGAGGCAGGGCCAAGCCGCACTCTGTGTGTCTCATAGACATACAGAGGTGGCTCTGGAGCCAGCATGCAGGAGTGCCCCTAAAGCAAGCACTCAGCAGGGGGGAGGGACCAGGAGCACAGGTGTAGGACTTGAGAATAAGAGAATCGGAGCTGCTCTGTGCAAAACCATTGCACAGAGCAGGTAAGTACTACATGTTTGTTATTTTTGAAAAAATCTAAATCTTCACAAACACTTTAGGCTATGTTGATTGGAGCACTGCACAAGGGTCATGTTGGAACACTGGCAATCTGGAGCTCTGTACACTGTATGAGACCAGTAGGGATGAGCTGAACACCCCCCGGTTCGGAATGCATTAGAACAGGCAAAAAATTTGTGTGAACACTGTTAAAGTCTATGGGACACGAACATGAAAAATCAAAAGTGCTAATTTTAAAGGCTTATATGTATGTTATTGATATAAAAAGTGTTTGGGGACCCGGGTCCTGTCCCAGGGGATATGTATCAATGCAAAAAAAGTTAAAAAAATTAACGTTTTTTTAGGAGCAGTGATTTTAATAATGCTTAAAGTGTAAGAATAAAAATGAAATATTCCTTTAAATATCATGCTGGGGGTGTCTATAGTAAGCCTGTAAAGTGGAGCATCTTTCCCGTGTTTAGAACAGTACCACACCAAAATGACATTTCTAAAGGAATAAATGTCCTTTAAAAATGCTTGCAGCTTTAATGAAATGTCAGATCCTGGCAATATAGATATTTATCATTAAAAAAAGGGCATGGGTCCCCCCTGTCCATTACCAGGCCCTTTGGGTCTGGTATGAATATTAAGGGGAACCCTGCACCAAAACGTAAAAAAAATAAAATTGCGTGGTGGTCCCCCCAAAATCCATACCAGACCCTTCAGAGTCTGGTATGGATTCTAAGGGGAACCCCATGCCAAAATTAAAAAAATGGCATGGGGGTCCCCCAAAAAACATACCAGACCCTTATCAAGCACGCAACCTGGCAGGCCACAGGAAAGGGTGGGATGAGAGAGCGCCCCCCCTCCTGAACCATACCAGGCCACATGCCCTCAACATGGGGAGGAGGACAAGGCCCTCTTCCCCACAACCCTTGCCCGGGGGTTGTGGGGGTCTGTGGGCGGGGAGTAGGCTCATTGAAGTATTTCCAGCTACTGTACTGTGTACCCTGCACAGTCTCACCTACAGTATAGCAACCTGCAGACAGGTGCTGGTGTAGGCTCATTGAAGTATTTCCAGTTACTGTACTGTGTACCCCGCACATTCTCACCTACAGTATAGCTACCTGCAGCCAGGTGCTTGTGTAGGCTCATTGAAGTATTTCCAGTTACTGTACTGTGTGCCCCGCACAGTCTCACCTACAGTATAGCTACCTGCAGCCAGGTGCTTGTGTAGGCTCTTGACTTATTTCCAGTTACTGTATTGTGTACCCTGCACAGTTGCACCTACAGTATAGCTACCTGAAGACAAGTGCAGGGGTTATCATACTAATAATACTACAGACAGGCAGTTGATTCTGCTAGCTGCAGTATAATCGGTATATATATATATATATATATATATATATATATATATATATATATATATATATATATATATATATATCCCAGTTTTGTGCAGGTCACTGCAGGTCAATAGTATGTCTGGAAGGCCAACAAGGAGAGGCAGACAGTCACAAGCCAATAAAAGAGGGCAAGCAGGTTCTCTGTCTAGAGGCAACAGAGCTGGTCGTGGACATGGTGCATCCTCATCAGCACGTGGCCGTGGGACATGCTTGGCCTTTTTTTCAGCAGCTGGCCGTGTTGAGTCGCAACATGTGGAAGACTTGGTCAAGTGGTTCTTGGTGTGGGCCTTTTTTGAGACAAGTGCATCAGATCGCACCGCTGCTATTTGCAACATATGTCTCAAGTGTGTCTCGCGTGGCCAAAACATCTCCCGCTTGGGCACCACATGCTTGACCAGACATATGTTGACCTGCCATGCAGTTCGTTGGCAAGCGTACCTAAAAGACCCACACCAACGAACAAAGAAGACCTCTCCTTGCTCCTCATCAGCTGGGATCTCCCACTATACCTTCAGTCCTCTCTGAGACCTGCACTGAGAGGAATGAAGGTGTAGAATTAGTTGTGTCACAGCCAAGTACTTGCGGGCAATCTGCTATCGGTACACAAACGTCAGGTTGTACCAGGCAAATTTCCCTGCCCCAGCTGCTGCACCGCCGAAAGAAATTCGCTCCCAGCCATCCACATGCCCAGCGGTTTAATGCTAGCTTGGTTAAATTGCTAGCACTTCAACTGCTGCCTTTTCAGTTGGTAGACTCTGCCCCCTTCCGTGAGTTTGTGGAATGTGCGGTTCCTCAGTGGCAGGTTCCCAAACGCCACTTTTTCTCACGGAAGGGGATTCCGGCTCTCTACCGGCTTGTGGAAGGCAATGTCTTGGCCTCGCTGGACAGGGCGGTCAGCGGTAAGGTGCATATTACCGCTGGCTCATGGTCCAGCAGGCATGGACAGGGACATTACCTAAGTTTCACGGCGCATTGGGTGACTCTGCTGGCAGCTGGGAAGGTTGCAGGACAAGGTGCAGTAGTGTTGGAGGTTGTTCTGCCACCACGTCTCCACAATGCCACTACTGGTGATACTAACACCGACATACAAAACCAGATCTTCTTAAACAACACACTTCAGCAGAGAGAAATGTAATGCCCTTACCAGAGATGTTGGACTCACAGGCCGTTGGCGGTGAGTCATATAGGCTTGTACCGTCAAAGCGGTAGGGTTAGATCCGGTTCCAATTCAGAAGGGGTACCAGGTGGGCAGGAAGAAAACTTCACAGCTCTTTTGCTCCTGGATGGGATGAGAATGGGCCCAACCCTCCTGTTGGCGTTCCTGTTGATCTAGTTCCCTATCCAGATGTAGGTTGGAATCTTCCACCAGGTTCCACCTGATCAGCGACAATCCTCCAAATGTGGCAGGGAGAAAATGAAGAAAAAGAGCTTCCACATAGTGTAAATTCGAAAACTTTATTGTTTAAAAATATTTCCAACAAATAGTAAAATGAGCGATAAAAATTTGGTTCAATTGAACAAGAAGTAGCACAGTAAAAGGTAGCTGGGGTAGCATAAAGAACCCGACGCATTTCATCTTCTAAGACTTCGGATGGGGTTTAAGAAGATCTGGTTTTATATGTCGGCATGCCTTACACCTCGTGGTGAAAAGTATCTACATAAGCTTTGAGCAAATTTTAATATTACACAAAGATAATCTGAGTAAGTCCAAGATGCAGTTTTTAAGTTATTATTTCATTTATTAAGGGAGAAAAGCTGTTCAAACCTACCTGGCCCTATGTGAAAAAGTAATTGCCCCCTCCCATGCCGAATAATGAATTAGCTGTGATTAACTACAATTTTTTGGAAAGCTGAGTTAAATTTCACTTGTCACAACCAGGCCTGATTACTGCCAGACCTGTTAAATAAAAAAATCACTTAAATAGAAGCTATCTGACAAAGTGAAGCACGCTAAAAGATCTCAAAAAGCAACATATCATGCCGTGATCTAAAGAAATTCAAGAACAGATGAGAAACAAAGTCACTGACGTGTATCAGTCTGGAAAGGGTAACAAAGCCATTTCTTTGGAATGCCAGCGAACCACGGTGAGAGCCATTATCCACCATTGGAGAAAACTTGGAACAGTGGTGAACCTTACCAGGAGTGGCCGGCTAACCAAAATAACTCCAAGAGCACAATGACGACTCATCCAGGAAGAACCAGTCATAAAAGAACCCAGAACAACATCTAAAGAACTGAAGGCCTCACTTGCCTCAGGTAAGATCAGTGTTCATAATTCAACAATAAGAAAGAGACTGGGCAAAAATGGTATCCGTGGGAGGGTTCCAAGGCCAAAGCCACTACTGACCAAAAAGAACACAAAGGCTCATCTCACATTTACTAAAAAAATCTTGATTGTCCCCAAGACTTTTAGGCAAATATTCTGTGGACTGATTAGACAAAAAATTAACTTTTTGGAAGGTGTGCGTCCGGTTACCTCTGGCATAAAACTAATACAGCATTTCATAACAAGAACATCATACCAACAGTCAGACACGGTGGTGGAAGCGTGATGGTCTGGGGCTGCTTTGCAGCTTCAGGACCTGGACGACTTGGCATAATTGATGGAACCATGAATTCTGAGCTCTACCAGAAAGTCGTAAAGGAGAATGTCCAGCCATCAGTTCATGACCTCAAGCTCAAGTGCACTTGGGTTATGCAGCAGGACAATGATCTGAAACACAACAGCAAGTCCACCTCCAAATGGTTCAAACAAAGCAAAATTTAGGTTTTGGTGGCCTAGTCAAAGCCCGGACTTAAATCCAATTGAGATGCTGTATCATGACCTTACACAAGCCGTTCATGCTGGAAAACCCTCCAATGTGGCTGAATTAAAACAATTCTGCAAAGAAGAGTGGGCCAAAATTGCTCCACAGCCATGTGAAAGACTCATTGCCAGTTATGGCAAATGCTTGATTGCAGTTGTTGCCGCCAAGGGTGGCACAACCAGTTGTTAGATTTAGGGGGCAATTACTTTTTCACATAAAGCCAGGCAGGTTTGGACAGCTTTTTTGCCCTAATAAATTAAACCATCATTTAAAAACTGCATTTTGCATTTACTTGGGTTAACTTTGTGCAATAATAAAATTTGTTTGATGATCTGAATAATTTAAGTGTGACAGATATGCAAAAAAATAAAAAATCAGAAAGGGGGCAAATACTTTTTAACAGCACTGTATATATACAGTATATATACATATATACAGTGTATACTCAGGCTGCTTGTCCTGAGTGTTGTAGCATACATATTTGACTTTCCAAGTTTGTAGGCATTGATTTCATAAACTGAAAGGAACTGTATACCATATACTAACTCTGAACAGCATATGAGAAGGAGAAAAAAATAGATATTGTGAAGTTTGTCAGCTTTAGGGATTTATGGCTTTGAAAGCATCTCAACCACGTTCACCTCTAGCCAGAAATGTGTCAAAAGTTCACTAAGCACCATATGTGTTTCCTTTTAATCTGGTAATTTAATATATATTTTCACTTTGGTAAATTACAGTGCCCTTCAGGGACAAATATCCAGATTACACTCAGAAGTAATTTTTTGTCAAAACCACAGCATCGAATTTAAATGCTGTGCTAAGTACAATAAATCTATTCAAAACACGAATGTTACCAAAAAGATTTACCAGTAATATATGAGAACACTTAAGCTATAGAGACATAGCTGAAATATATACTATATACTATTTAAAATAAATGTTTTCAAAGTTGGAAGCTTCCCCTGCTTTCCAAGGACACTTCCAAGTTTTGGATTTTTTTTTCGAAAAATATTTGTCCCAGGAAATATTCCTGCTGTTCAGTCTAGCCATCTGCGCACAAATACCTAATTTTTTGAAGTTAAGCCTTTGGTTATAATCTGCAAGCCTAATTCCTAAGATCTATTAAGGATCAGTATTTCAAAGTTAAATACAGTATATACAGTGTGTAAAGAAGTTAAGGAGGCATAGAAAGGATTTTTCTAAGACTGGAGCAGGCAAAATCTGGACCAGCTGTGCATAGCAGCCAATCATCTTCTAGCTTCAGCTTATTTAGTAAGGCTACTTTCACAATGAAGAGTTGCGGGCGCTGGCGGTAAAGCTGCGCTGTATTTAGCTGCACTTTACCGTCCTTTTAGCGGCGCTATGCGGCCACTAGTGGGGCAGTTTTAACCCCCGCTAGCGGCCGAAAAAGGGTTAAAACTGCCCGCAAAGCGCCGCTGCAGTGGCACTTTGCAGGCAGGTTTGGAGCGCTGCCCTATTGTTTTCAATGGGAAGGGGCGCTTTAGGAGTGGTAAATACACTGTTCCTACAACGCTCCAAAGATGCGGCTTGCAGGACTTTTTAGACCACCCTGTAAGTGCACCGCTCCAGTGTGAAAGCCCTCAGGGCTTTCACATTGGAGTGCATTGAGCGGCTCTTTCAGGGCGCTTTGCAGGCGCTATTTTTAGCACTTTAGCGCCTGCAAAGCGCCTCTGTGTGAAAGGGTCAGTGTGAAAGGGGCCTAAAGTTTTAAATATAGAAGCTAAAAGCTGATTGGTGTCCATGCACAGCTGCTCCAGATTCTGTCTGCTCTAGTTTTAGCAAATCCCTCCCATCATGTAACTAGTAATGCAGTGGTCCCCTGATAATGAATTACAAATGATTGGGTGAGATTATTAGGTGAGATATACTGATTCATCTGCAAAGTATACATATCATACGTAGTGCTGGCAAAACGTCAACTATATAATATGATTATTATGTAACATACGCAGCATAGCCATAGCCACTTTAGCTTCTCTCTGTTCTGTCATTTCCATTGCCTCTTGCTACCCCCAGAGGTGTGCTGTGCAATCATTTAGTGATTCAGCACCACAATGTGGAAAATGACAGCTCCTAGTAGGGATGAGCTTCAAGTTCAGGTCAGCCATGAGTTGACCAAGAGAGAGGACAGTAAGACAGTCAAGTTATTTGCAGTTCATCAAACAGGTGAACTACTGTAAATAGCCAGATTCAGGAAGTTCACCTGCCCAATCCTCCTGCTGCTGCAGCCAGAAGTCACTGATTTAATGGTGGTATTACTACTGCCCCTAATTGACAGCTTCCCACCACCTGCCAGTTTGTATCAAATTGTAAACAAGCTGACAGACATCACAGGTGATATCACTGACCAAATATAGTTATGACCATATTTAGTCAATGACATCCCTGGGATCCCCAGTCAGTTTACTTACATTTAACAGCTGGCCTGGGGGGTGCAATGCAAAAAGGATCATAGTGGCATGGGTCATTACGTTTTAATTGGTGGGTCGCTGGGGCATCACACATTGTGATTGACAATGTATCTACATCTACTCCTGATAAATGGAGTCTATTACTCATTGCCGTAGCTTTTGGAAGTATCCTGCTATTTTCCTCTAATATTTAGTCTACGTGCTGATGTAGTCGCCTTTGTAGCTGCTTGTTCCGTGTGTGCTCAGCGTAAGACACCACGACACCTTCCAGTGGGACTCCTACAACCCATACCCAATGGGGAGAGGCCTTGGACCAAACTGTCAATGGATTTCATTGTGGAGTTACCCAACTCCCTGGACAACACAGTTATCCTTATAGTGGTTGACCGGTTCTCAAAAAAGTCTCATTGTATTCAACTTAAATCGGAGTTCTGCTTAAAAAAAATTAAAAGTCAGCAGCTACATATACTGCAACTACTGACTTTTAATAATCAGACACTTACCTGTCCCAGAGTCCAGCAATGCAGGGGAACGAAGCCCCGCTTGTCTCTCCCTCCTCTCTGTGGTGCCGGCATTGTCACTGTAGGCACCCGGCTGTGGCTTCACAGCTGGGCATGCACTCCGCATGCGCAATACTGGTCAGGCAATCATCTGGGACCTGTGATGTGTCCCAGATGATTGCCAAGAGTGAGGGGGAGAGGTAAACTTACTTCCGGCGCTGCGGTTTCTCCTGGGAGGAAGTGGGAGCTGGAACCCTCTAAAAAGAGGGTTTCCGCCCCCCCCCCCAAAAAAATGGCATGCCAAATGTGGCATGTCAGGGGGTCACCTTCCCTTAAAGTGGAAGTTCAATTTTTGGGTGGAACTCCACTTTAATTCTGTTTATGAAGCTTCCAGCTTCCAACCAAGACCTTTTGGAAGTATCAGATCAGGTTAGGCTGCATGGTAACTTTAAGAGTCATTCACACCCACGATAATCATGAAAAACTGCAATGTGCTGTAACAGTTTGCAGGGATATGTGTCAATCCAGAGAGGTTGCAAACCTCAGTGCTTGTAAGTTTTATGAGTGTTGGTGGGTCAAGAGTAGTCAGGTATACAGTAGGTGGTCTTTTTGTGGATGAACCTTGGGGGATAGAAAGAGGGAAGCATGGATCTGGTAAGAATGGCCATGTGATTCAGCAAATAAGTTATATGGTATTAGTGCTGATTCACACTGGTGCAAGTTCTGATGCAAATTGAGTCACACAGAATAGCATGACAAGGGAAATCACATTATTTTAAATTGTGCTCATTCACTCTGTGGAGTGCAATTTTTTGAAAAGGTTCTGTTACACTTACCCCTAATGCAGGTGGTCAGAAACTAAAGCTATCTTCTGTGTTCTTTACCTATAGCAGCCCCCTTTCCCATAAGGCAAGCAAGCCTACAGGTACTCAGTTGCTCCCAGGACTTATTCACAATGCTATAGTGCCTGGCCACAATGCTGGGGCAGGCGCAAACTGAGCAAAGCAAACAGGTACTTGCAGCTGGCAGACAGGAAGTTCTGAGAGTAGTCAATATCTGATCCGAGGTCGTCAATGAGGGAATCCATCTAGCAGAGCAGGCCAGACAAACAGGGAACTTGGAACACGTGTAACAAACACAATTTCTCAAGCATGAGACTGCAGGCTTGGATGGCTTAAATCAGGTTTTCTCTCCACTCAGAGACTGACCACATCAATCATCCTGCAGGTGGATAGACAGACAAGGAGAATGCCACAGCCAAAACCAGGATGCTGGAATGAGGAGCAGGAGTGTTAAACGTTCCAGATAGGTTCCTGTGCTACTTTGGTGTGACTTCAGTGGAATTTGGCTCCACAGACTATGGTAATTACATCTAAAGTTGCACTGAAAATTGCAAGAAGTGGTCTAATATATAGTTTATTGAGTTGACAATAATCTAGTGATGTTCACAAGAGTAGTAGGTAAGTCTAGGAGAAGTAGGTAAGTCTAGGGGGTTAAGTTGATGCAGGTGACCCCATAATCCTGGGGGGGATTTGATTGGGTTGGGAAGTGCTGTATCCAGGAGACTGGGGTCTGTGAGCCCAGGTTTTGGGATGGGGTGGCTGTGGCTGTGAATCTCAAAAAGGTTGTTAAATGGGCAAGCAGTTCAGCATCAGTCAGGGCACCAGCATTCAAACTACACATGTGAAAGCACTATGATGTCATCCTACATCTTAGAACTGATATATTAACCATGGAAAAATTGTGCCATGCCCACTTTCATAAACTTGACACTACACATACAATACATAATGTATCCCCAAGTAGAGTTTGGGCAGTTTATGCTTTACATGCATGAATGAATATCTATGGTATAATATAATAGGGTCCCCTAAGGAACCCTTAATTATATACAAAATTACAGAGTTGGAAGTAGATTTATGTTATTTTTAAATATTCTCTTTTGTGGTTATTATGACCAGCAGAAGTTAACAGAATTAAACAGAAGATAAGCAAAATGAAATGTAATAAAACTCCTCCAGGATGCACAGTCAGAAATTATCTGAAGATGGTCATCTTGTTATTTTCACCTTAATTTGAATTTAACATTTAACTATCTTAAACCATTACCACTAGACATGTGCACACTGAAATATTTTGTTTTCGTAACATCGTTTTCATCCGAAAAATACATTTATTTAGTTACTCCCGAAATTCTTTTTTATTCATTTTGTTTTGTTAAAAAATGCATTCGTCCGAAAATCCAAAATAATTAACGTCGAATCTGTCATTGAAGGGTTATGGTGTCTGTCGAATGTTCTAAGAAGATTCGACGGAGCAGCTAAACTTTTCGACGCCGCAATCGTACATTTCCGGTTGAATGTTACGCCTAGAAGCTATAGTAGAATTCTAATGTTGTATGACACTAGTAATAATTATATTTATTAATTATTATTACTAATCAACCAACATTAGAATTCTTCTATAGCCGATGGGCGGAGCATCTGACCATAAATGTCTGCTTGCAGCGACTTCTTTGTCGAATCTTCATGTCGAATCTTTTCTCTCTATGTCGAATAATCTTGGACTAAAAGAGTTAGGTTAGGCACATTTGACCTTTTTTGCTATTGTCTCTATAATGTCGAATCTTTTCTCTCTATGTCGAATCTTTTCTCTCTATGTAGAATAATCTTGGACTAATAGAGCTAAGGTGAGGCACATTTGACCACAGGTTCGATGAACACAGATCGCTATTGTCAGCGCCATGTCGAATCTCCTATATCGAACTGTTTTTGCAACAAAAATTAAAATAAAGCATTTGTTTATGTCGGATCTTTCAGTTTTCGGATTCTGCATGTTCGTTATCGTTTATTAAAACGATAACAAAAATACCCGAAATTCGGACGAAAATGCATTCAGACGAAAATGAATGCACATGTCTAATTACCACTTCTTTGTGCTTTTTACTTTTTTTCACCATATCCCTTTTTACTAAATGTCCTACTCCTCTGTGTTTCTTATCATTCAAAGCCCTCTAAGCCCTTTGCTCTGTCTCAGCAGTGATGTCTCCTCTCATCCCAGGGACCCTCTCTTTGCAGCTACTGATACATTCTTCTCTTCAGTGAAATTCTCCCTTCACCAAGCAATTCATTACATATATAAATATATATATATATATATATTTACAATACATTGTTTGGGGATGACTAACTAAATGTTGTGAAGTCCCCAAGTCAATATCTTCAGGAAACTGCCCTTGGACTTGGATAGTGCACTAAGTACGTGAGGTAAGATGTTTTCCTCTGAGACAGTCAATTCCCAGATTAAAGATACAATGTAATAGAAGATTCAGTCTGAACAAATACAAGTTAAAAAAATATCTGCAGCGCCCATGTTCATCTATCTTTCTTCTACACTGCTTTCTGAAAATGTCTCAGATTCTAATAAAAAGCATAAAAAACTCTGATTTTTCACAGCTAATTACTTGGCAGGGACATTATTGGTTTTCAACTGATGTACAGTCTGCTGTACAAATCAGTGTTCTTAAAACTATATAGGACAAATTTATTTTAACTTCAGATTTGAATTACAGCATATGCCACATGTGGCATGTCCACTGACACTCTTGCAAAAAGTAAACTGCTGCAAACATATTACTAATGAAAGGTAACCAGTTTTTCTAACATCTGGAAAATTCACTCAGCCATTCATTCTTCTAGAAACAATTTCTGTAAGTATATACTGTAAATATTAGCCACTCACTAAACCCTTTAGGGTGTTTGTTGAAATGTGAATTTCATGCACGTTACAACTCCAACTTTTATAATAAAAGTAGTGTAAAATACTGTGAATTGAAAGCAAATCAACTTTCTACAGTCAGAACTGTCAAAGGTAAATTCAGGACTTTTTTTTAAGTTTGCCTGTATGGATTATAATATGACTAAAAGGACCATAGAGTGTATAATTATACATCTTTAAATGTAATCAGTTTATTTTATGTTTATCCTAATTGAAAATAACCAACATTAGATAGCACAGCCTGATCTTCTAGGAATCATGTTTTCAAGTAAATCTTACATAAACATTGTATGCTAACTTCTATAACCCAAGAGTCAATAGGCAGGGAGTTTGGAAGTGTGTAAGACACAAGATGGTTTAGGAAGACTAGTCTTATGCCGCGTATACACGACCGGTTTTTCCGTTGGACTGAACTCGGAAGGACTTTTTGACGGAGTTCCGCCAAAACAGACTTGCCTACACACGATCACACCAAAGTCCGACCGTCCAGAACACGGTGACGTACACCAGGTCCGACAGGACTATAAAACGGAAGTTCAATTAGCTAGTGCACCACCCTTTGGGCCCCTTCTGCTAATTTTGTGTTTATCTAGTGTTAGTAGAAGTTTGGTAAGAGACGATTCACGCTTTTCAGACTTGTGTTTTTTCAGATTGTTTATCTGTTGTTCAGTTTGTGCTTGCGGGGTTTTTATCTGCTTTTCAGTGTGTGTAGTGAGTTTGTATTTGTTAATTCAATGCGTTCTTATCTGCTTGTTGCTGATTTTCAGCTCGCTCTGCCTTGCTGTTCTTCAGTGCGTTCTGTTAAGTTCTGACCAGTTGACCGTTTTGAAGCCATGTTGCGTGTACATACTCATCGTAGATTTTGTGCTTTTCTTGGGCTTGGTGTTGTAGTTAATTCTTCGACCCAGGCCCAGTCCATGAACTGGGTGGGGTGGAGTTCATGGACCAAGAATTGGTTACTCGAGCGTGACCAATTCTCTCACATGCCTTTGCTTCCTGAGATCCAGGAGAATAATGCTGATGATTTCAGGAACTTTCTCAGGATGATGGACCCTGTTTTTCACCGTCTGTTGGCTTTTCTGACTCCTTATATCAGCAGGCAGGGTGCCTGCATGCGGCAAGCCATTACTCCGAAGCCTGCAGGACCTCAAATTCTCGACATGCATCTCCCCCCGGGCTCTGGGGATCATTATCCCAGAGACCTGTTCTGCTATAATTCAGGTCCTGCAGAAGGACTATATTAAGGTAAGATTTATCCTTTAACATCACATTTTATTGTATTTAATGTTTGCTAATGTATTGTATTTCTTTCCTCAATCCCTAATAACCATGATTGCAATATGCTGTGAATGTCCCCTTTGTCCTCATGCATGCTGTAATCTTTTAATGCTCCTTTTTTGTCATTCATGCATATTTGCCTTCACTAACCTCCCCAGCATGCTATGCTGGGCCCATATCCACCTAGTCTAGTCACTTAACAATATATTTTGTCAGCTCCATTGTAGTGCTT